>NW_017177131.1:20597-76330 GCF_001652005.2 Ceratina calcarata
CTACTACTACTGCTGCTGCTGCTACTACTACTACTACTACTACTACTACTATTACTCTTGTTATTACTATTGTTATGGAACACGAGGTAAATACTTTTTGCAAAATTTAGATAGGACTAGCGAAAGAATATTTTCATTTACGCCACGAGTATGCTGTTTACATAAGTGGTATCATTTTTAATAGTAATCTTACAAGGAATTACTAATTTTAGGACAGCGTTATACAATACATTCCTATTTAACTTGGAATTATTCAGATAGAATTAATCTTCTCTTTTATTTCTTTTTCTNAATATGTATATAGTGTGTGTGTGTGTGTGTGTGTGTGTGTGTGTAATATATATATATACAAAACCACGTTTGGCTATGAAGGTCAAAGCGACATTTAAATTGACAAACGTTATTTTTTTCAATATTTATCTCTTTTCTTCTGTTTGATATTTTATATACACTGAGGATCATTTGTATATCATCAAAAATAAAACTTGAGATGATCGTTGATCTTATTGTATATAATATGTACAATTTCACAGATATACTTTTGTGTAAGTATACACGAAAGTAATTACTGAGAAGTTATCATTCGCACGATCTCTCTGTGGTCAAACTGTCGTTGAACAGTGAAGAAAGTAATAGACCTCGTCGTACGTTTTGTACTACTATCAAACGATTTTTCTAATCTACCGAAAACTCTTTGATAATATTGATCAGCTTCGCGTAAATACTTGTAAATAAGCAGGTAGCAAAAATTCAAACGATACCAATCAGTTGGCCAATTCGATCCAGTTACCCAATTAAAATGTATTTCAACCGTGATCCGTTCCGGATCCCGAATTCTATTCCGCATAATAATAATAATAATAATAATAATAATAATAATAATAATAACTTCGCAGTTCACATATCCATTATTCTCATGCATCGTCAAAGTTATCAACATCCTCGATTATTTCAAACTCGCTACCACTTTCGTCGCTGTGGCTGATAGTAAGTAATTTCCTTGACACAGGATCGAGTTCTACCTCCTCCTCCTCCGAAGATGAACCTTTCTCGAAATGGCCACTTTGGAACTTGATACCGTCCACATCGGTCTCTTCGGCACTGAGCTCTAACTCGGAAACTTCTACGCCGTCGGTACTTCCATCTTCGTGAGACGGCATTTTAAGACCCACGAGTTCCTCTTCCTCGAAAAATTCTGTGACAAAACAAACTATCAATAGTCCTAGTCAATAATCAAACGATCAATAATAATAATTGTGACAATAATGATGATCGGATGTTGGAAACTGTTGCGACAGACTATACCATTTTGAACGTCGGACAACACGCTCGTAGGTGTCGGAGACTGATCGCCCGACTCTCCCGCTCTTGTAAGAACTTGAAGATTGTCCTCTGTCACAGCTGGTAAAAATTCTTCGATCTCGTTGTCCCAGTCTGCAGAATAATTATAGACGCGCAATAATTATCATGCCTCGTCGTCGTTTGCCTCTCGATCCTTCCGATCACCATCCCGATCTACCCGGCGATGACTGACGATGATGAGACAAACAGCTTACCTTTATGCAGTATCATTTTGCCGGTAGATAGTTTCAATAACAAACCAGGTCCGATCAAAATGCTCATGCATATCGTGTATGCGAGAAGCACACCGTTCATCGTACGGCCAATGATCCATAGGCCCAAAGAGAGGGAGCACACTGCAGTACAAAACTGAAATCATCATAATAATCATTTAAAATCATTTAAAACATCATTATACGATACATCATATAAGATACTGAATATATCTTAATCAGCAGTAACACTTTACCACTCCAGGTTGCTCTTTCCTCAACTGCTTTAAACTGCGAACCGCTAACTTTATTCTCCTTCCTATCTTCTCAAATTGCTCCACCTTCGCGCTCGATCTACAAGTATTTTATACGCATATATAAATACATATGTGGTGGATAGACGTTCAAACAGAATCGATCAGTTCTCAAATTGTCGACTCACATGCCCGAGGGTTTGATCTCTTTTTCGGCTTGAGCTTCGAAGGTACTGTAACAGAGAACGATGACCAGTGCAGCACTGCTGGCTGCAGCGAAGCCACGAACCTCCAGTACAACGATACCCCTGAAAGAGACGGGAATGAAATCGGGAATATACAAATTATTACAAATTATCTGAACGTTCGCTTCCGCCGTCGCTGCCGCGTAACGCGATCGCGAATCTTCGAATCGCGCGTGGCTTTTTAATTATCGCAACTGTGTGTATCGTGCTGGTGGTGGTGGTGGTGGTGGTCGTGCTGGCTGTGTACTGCCATCTGGAACGCGTGTTATTAATACGAATAAAATACGGTGGGGAAAAATGAAAATACGCAGAGAAGATGCAATTCATTCGGCAGACGCGGCGGCGATAAGAATGAGAAATACGCGAATTTACGATCAAGGCAATCCATCGACAACTGCTCGGTGTCGACTTACGTTCTCACAATGCGTGTGCGTGTAAATATAACGTCATGTCATGCGATCGTACACTTATCGCGAAGAAACACGTTGCAGCACGACGGAACGATGCGATTCATACTATTATTTACAATGAACATTGAATACCGAAACGCACACGCGTTTTCCAAACCTTGACCCAGAAACTCTTGGTTGTTCGTTTCTTTATTTGTAAAACCTCACCACGAGGCAATTGGACTTTTCACATACGTCAGTTCGAAAGTCGAATCGTGCCAAGTATTGTGTTAAAAAGAATATCGGATAGCGTGGTGTACTGTAAGTATACCTACCGTTCATTCGCTACTGCGTGCAACAATTTGAACCACCTGAATACTTATTCGCTGCACGACGATGAACGAGCGAGCGAGCGAGCGAACGAACGAACGAACGAACGAACGAACACAAGACGAATTTTGCGAAATCACACATAGAACGGTGCAACGTACTAGGTGACGCATTCTCGGTTGCAAGCTGAACTCACCAAAACAGTATGTTGAACACGATGACGACGGAGATACTGTTCACTGAATTCTCCCACAGGAGAATGCTCTCCAGAATCCCGCAAAGTCGTCTCGAAGCCTCGGAATTGCATCCGACGACGTTCCGATACCGTTCAACCTGAATGGTTTTCCGCTCGTCGTCATCCTCGGCGGCGGCAGCGGCGGCGGCGGCGGCGGCCACTTTGTTCGCGTCACGAGGAGGTGTCGCGTTTCTCATCCATCGAAAATAACACGCCACTCTCGACAGCCGTTCCATGACAGTTCCAGATCGACGTTCACTGCTTTTCCCGTTCTAATTCTCGTACTTCTTTGGCATGGTACACCCTCGGAAGACTGTGCGAGAGTATTTTTAGCGCGTGACAACGAGAGTAAGACTTTTGAGAACGAACGAACGACCGACCGATCGCGGGGGTTCCTTCTGCTTTTGCTTTGCCCCGAAGAACCAAGCGAGAGAGGGAGAGGGAGAGGGAGAGGCAGAGGGAGAGGGAAAGGGAGAGAGAGCGTGAGAGTGAGCGAGACAGAGACAGAGAGAGAGAGAAAGGAAGGTCAGAACGGAAGACGGAGCGAGCGACGAGTATGGAAAGGAAAATAGGCAAACGGAGAAAGACGGAACGAATGCATATACAGTAGAAAACGAAAGCACAGCCTAAAGGCTAGGTGCGAGAATGTGTGATGTGTGTGTGTGTGTGTGTGTGTGTGTGTGTGTGTATGTATGTGTGACACCGACGAACAGCGAACGAACGGAGAACGGTAGGTGAACGAGAAACAATAATGAGATAAGCGGAGAAAAAGCAAAGCGAGGGAGAAGGGAACGTCAGCAGGGGGTGGCCGAACCGGGTGTGCATCCACTCCACTCTTCTTGTACCTTCGCGATCTAGTCACGAATTTCCCGCAAGTAGTATATCTGCTTCTGATTTTCGCGCGCGCGCGCGCGCGCTTCTTTCGTCTTTGCCTCTTTTTTCGTGTAAACACTGTCGTCTAGTAGTAGTCGATACGATTCATCTAACGTTTGCGCCTGTTACGTCTGTTATCGCACTACTGACGTACGTACGTAGGTAGCGTTATTCCTACTACCTTCACCTACTACTGCAAACAACACGTGACCAACCGGACTGCTGGCTAGCTGCTGCGAGTGCTGCGACACGGGACGTTGCATGCAACGTGCAATGGAACTGTGAAAATTTTACGATTTCCCTGATGCCGATATTTAATTCACGATAATGACGAACAATCTGCGACATTCGACGATACAGAAATGACACGTTTTGTACGTGCGAGAACGAAAACGAACCGAATTAATCACCCGCTCGTATCACCAGAATCGAACATTCTATTTTCTATTTTACACATCGGTCCGTACGCGTATATTATATCATTATCGTTTGTCCGCTGCAAACCAGCATGAATCAGACCGAACCTTTCGATTCATGTATTTTAAATGAGATATACTTAAAAGCCTCAGCGTTTCGTTGTCGTTACGAGATTGCGAAATTTCCTACGTCTCTTTAAACCCCGATTGCTCAACTGTTTTGTTCGCCTCAGCGAATCGTTGATTTAAGCATAAGCAAAGTTATTATTTCGTTACAAATTCGTTCAAACGTTTCCGCTCGTCGCGATCGGTGTGTCAGCACTTTTCACGGTTGTCGTCGTGTTATTAAAAAGAAATATTATTAGCATATTTATAGTCGCAAGTGCATACATGTCTCTCGTTTCTAGCCAAGAAATTATTCGAAGAATTTGCAAATGGACAAGGAAACGGTTAAACGGCATGGTCGT
The DNA here is from genome assembly GCF_001652005.2 of Ceratina calcarata. Lineage (NCBI taxonomy): Eukaryota > Metazoa > Arthropoda > Insecta > Hymenoptera > Apidae > Ceratina > Ceratina calcarata. The sequence continues at coordinate 25,360 of NW_017177131.1, forward strand.
ACGATCATGCATGTATACAGTCACGCGTACTTGTTTTTCCTCCTTTCGCGTTAGTACGTAGTACGTATTTACGCACGTTGAAATACTTGATCGACTGTCAACGACTGTTGGTTAATGACATGTTTATTCCACATCTGCCGCTCGTCGCGTACTATACTCGTCGTCGTCGTCGTCGTCGTCACGTATGTACACACGTACGGTTACCCAATTACGTGTTACCTTCGATACCGGCACGACTACTCCACCACTGTACACTCGTTTATATACAAATGTGTGAATTCAAAAATGCACTTTATTGTTATGCACAATTTCTTTGTTTTATACATTGGCACGTCTAAAGATACGTATAAATGAGAATAAAGCGCTCCAGATTCGTCTACTGTCGTCAGCATAATATTGTAACAATTGCGGCAACGTATTAATTAAGGCATTAGTTCTTGAACGCATTTAAAATATTCATTTTCGTTCGTTCGTTCAACGACTAACCTCCAACGACCTAACTCCTTCGTCCGTCGAGCTTCTGATGATTATTATAACTATCGTAAAGAACCCGCGTTGCAGTCGAATGCTACATTAATTTTAGAAATGCAGCATTTCCATCGCTTTTAACGGCAAAATGATTTATATCTATATTACACACTATACGCATCTTGCTAGTTTTTACAACATTTATTATACAATTTTCTATATGCATTTTGACACTATTCGGATTATTTATAAAAAAAAACCATCAAAATCGTGTAGACACTCGGCAGAGTCTAAAACGAAACGAGGATTTATCAAAATCAGCGGCTATAAAAAACATTTGAAATCGTGTAAAATCTGTGCGCGTCGTGGTACACTCACATAGTTTATTCTATATATAATTAATATATAAATATAAAAGCAGATCCTCGATTCCGTGTCAACCGTTGTTGTTGGTGGTACATTCATGTTCGAAACGTTCGAACGGATCGGTCGATCTAAAGTTTGAAAGTTTAAAATATTTTCATCGTAAGACGGAAGGCACCTTCGAATAAATGTCACGGTACGATCACCGTAAGTTTTGACCGCTTCACCAGCATTATTTTCACGCAGATGTTCGATTAGTAATTTGCAATTTTTCATCGTACAACACACCGTGTACAGTGCATAATTTACACCTACACGCATACACACGCATTCATACATAGCAGTCTAATAGTAAGTTATTTTATATGGCAGTATCGCGCGATATCTTACTTAATTAATAATTCGAACAAATTTCGCGAGATTACATTAGATACCGTTAAATACTTGTCTAAGTTACTGCGTTAACAACTAAAACTTCGTTCGCTGGACATTTATGATTTTTCTTTTTTACCATGTAAATATTAACTGATCAAAAGTGTGTGTGTGTGTGTGTGTGTGTGTGTGTGTGTGTGCGTGCGTAAACACAATTTACTGCGATGAGATGATTCCCTCTTTCCGAACGGAGATTTCCATCGTCGTTCCTCTCATTTTCCGGCGTACGTTGGATTTTTAAACGTCGAGGTCGCTTGTTTATAAATCGGATTCTCTCCCTTAAAGTGATGGAAAACGAAAAAAAGAAGGAATTTAATATTTTGTGGGTGTCGCGTACGTGTGCAGACGCGAAAGACGGTCGCGGAGATCATTCTTACCGTGTCCCATTTGGCCATCATTCTCTCTTTCTCGAATCTCGCGAACTCTCTCCTGTCGTGTATGGTCGTCAATAATTTCCATAAAAGTAACAATGCGAGGCCGATCAAAACGATGGCTGCTATCACGCCCAACACTATACCGAGCATGTACACTTGCGGCGGACATTCCCTCTCCTTCTGAGCCCGGACTTGGAGGCAATTCGTTTCGTTGTAATAGTAAACAAAATTATACTTGCAATCGTCTTCGTCTATACCGAAGCACAGGACCTCGTCCTCGTCGACGTCCTGTATAACCGTATCGACCGGTTCGGGAACGAATTCTCTACAATTTCTCGCGCACTCCTCTTTATCACTAAAATTCCCGGTACCGTACATCTGGCAGAGCACGCAGTTCTTCAGTTCTTCGCAGCGGCTCGGGCAGGTCGGACACTTGTTGCAGTGCTTGCCGGAATACCTGACGTTCCCTTCCTCGTGACAAGTGCATTCGCCGCAGATACAGTCTCCCTAAACGATAAAAAAAATCTCAAGTAATAGACAAGCGGAACGACGATAATAGCGACGATCGTAGCAGCGTAGCTTTTTTCTGTGTATCAACAATCCGGAGGAGAGCCTTACGTGTCCCGAACACAACACTCCGTTCGTAGTTCCTGGCGCGATGCAAGTCTCGTTGGAGGATCGGCAGTTGCACGATGGACCGGTCCAACCCGCGTTGCAAACGCACTGGCCACATTCGCACGTTCCATGATTCGAGCACAAACGACCTTGATCTCGATCGCAAGAGAAATTGTCGCACTCGCAAAAGTGGCCCGATATTATCTGCGTTCAATTAATTTCGTTGTCGATCATTCGTTTCGCGTCACACGGCCGCCGCACGCGGCCAACGCTTATTTACCTCCTCGGGATTTTCTCTCTCCTCGCATTCGCACTGACCGCAAGCGCAAGTGCCCCTTCCCGAACAGTCTACGAGCGAGACGTTGTCAGGCCTGCAAGATTGGAAATTTTTGTCGAACCCTGCCATTTCCTGATGAGGGCTGCACTCGCAACGTTTTCCAAAGAATCCATCGTAACATTCGCAAACGCCACATTTCAGAGTTCCCACACCGTTGCATTCCGCCGATTTTGGCTCGTACATAATACCCTCCCGTTCGCATTCACAATCGCACAACATCTTCAAGTTCACAGTGAGCGTCTCGTTTATACCGACCTGAAACAAGGAATGTCCGAGTAATTTTCTTTCGTCGAGCACCACCACCACCACCACCACCTGTACGCATAGATACATATACGTAGGAGACTACGTTTCGTTCTTCCATACCGGGTAAATATCGAATCTTTGTGTCCATTCGGACCTGTTCTCCGGACAGCTGGTCACTTCGATCTCCGCGGTGAATTCCACTTTCGTTCCAACTTTCAGCCCATCGCATTTCGAAGTTTCGATCAGTGGTCCGGTACCCAAACATTTCGAGAAATACTTGACTTTCACAGCGCTGCTGGCCGTATCTTTCATCTCGACCGAACTGGAAATCGCGTCGTACTGTTCACGAATCAGTTCGACTACGTTACTCGAGTCATCGGACAATTTTCCGGCGAACGATCCTTCCACGTGTTTGGTCAACCTTTTGTACACGTTTATCTGTTCCTCGGTGACGGCCCATATAACGTTGATGGCGTTTTGCTTCACCTTTAAATTGATCTGAGAGATACTCGGATAATCTTGTAGAGACGAATGCGTGTAAAGTCCGGTGGTGTCCAGGTGACACTCGCCGTCGTTCGGTTTCACGATTCCACCCAATTTACCATCGCCCGCATAATGAAAACCGGCGTCCGTAGAAAACACCAAGAGTCGGCGAGCCTTCTCGCGCCAACCTATCTCTCGTCTGCAGACTATAGCTTGCATTATCGCGTCGAATCCTCCCTCCGGTGCGTCCAAGTTACCGGACACCGATGCATTCCGTACCAGGCTCTGTGGGAAACGGGAGTCGAGTTAACGCGCGCGCGCGCGCTCGTCCGGCTCGTACCGTATCGATAAAACGCTCTCTTCTTACCGCGAAATGACTAGTATCTTGAGACAGTCTCATGATGTTCTTGTAACCGTACGGTGCTGCACATCCGTCGCACGGTTCTATCAACCTGAACCAGAAAAACGTATCTGCACTTAATAGGTCACACAACTTGCACAACGAAAACCAGTATTACACGACGACCACGACGATGAACGCGAAAATGACCGCGAATTTATCGTGTGAAACTTACGATTTAGGCATTGTATTGACATACGGCATTACGACTTTGTCGACGAAGCTGCCGAAACCCAGCCGAAAATTAGTCGTAATTTTACTCATACTTTCTACCAGAAGTTGACCCAGATCCGACAGTTTCTTCTTATCGTCCTCCATCGATTTACTCAGATCCATAAGGTAATACAAATCGACGGGATAATCTTCGGCTTGCGAGTACGCAAAAGTCATTCTATGCGCTTCATCTGAAATTAATTTGCAATCGAGTCGTAGACCGAGTAGCTAAAACGTTCACTGACCATGGTGTAGACTCACTTATCCTGAGTTTCAAATTTACTTCTTGGGGCCAAATTTGTACAGCCTCTTGCCTTCGTCCACTGCTGCTGCTGCTGCTGCTGCTGCTGCTGCTAGTACTGTGCGATTGTGAAGTGGCACTGTAATTCGTGGAGGAATACTCGTAACCAGTAATACCACCACCGCTTGCATAGCCACCTTTTGTTAAATTTCTATGTCTTATCATACTGAAAACATTATCTGGATTCCACGTATGTTCCGTTGGACAAGTTGCAAATATTTTGGTATTGATGTTTGGTAAAAAGCACCGTTTCTCAGAGAATTTCTGTCAACCAACGAAAGCAATACAGTCTTTTAACAGAATAATTTATAACTATAGGCGCAACTACACGTGAAAACTTACTGGTGCCGCGCACCAAGCGCAGTGCGGCGTTTGTACGCATTCATGACACGTTTGCTTGCTGATGCAAGGATTCATTCCGGTCAATCTCTCTGGAGGTGAATAGTTTCCTGTTACGAACGATGTAACTATTGCTATTATAACGATCCATCTCAAGCTGCCGAACGTTCTACCCATTCTACAAAAATATGTATTAACAATGAATTATGTTGGTGATCGATCGAACGTTGTTAAACGTATCGGTATACAGAGTAGACGCGTCAAAGGGAAATTCTTTATGCTTTTCAGATAATTTTAATCGAGCTCTTAGACTCTGAGTCTGAATCTCAGCCGGCAAAGAAAAACGATGATATCATGATGAATAATATCTTTCCTGTAACTGTCGATTCGTCAGATTCTTAAAATATGCCTGATGAACCATTCCTCATGTTCTTCGAACAAGTGTTACTATGTGTGAACGTAAAATGATGCCTGAAGTGGTAACAGATGTGTACTTACGTTTAATATTTAAAACTAGGGCGTACTGGGGCAGGCTCAGTTATAAATATAGAGAGTAGAACTTTAATACTTGGCAGAGCAGCACCTCGTCACGGATAAACACGATTCCGTTCAACCTGTTTTCTCAATTTGAACTTGTGTGGTGGCCAGGTGATAGTTCGGCAACGGCAGAAACAAGTCTCAAGTTACAGATATGTGATTTCTCAGCACACTTATCTGTGCTTACGAATGATTCGCGTCGATCTACGACTTTTCTACCATCTTTTCACGTATACTTTCGACGTGGTACCTGAGTGTCACGTACAACAAGATTACTCGCGACATAAAACGGGCCGCTTATTCATTCACAGGGATGCCGTCATCTTTATATTTACAAAGTACCAAACGCTACCAGTCGCTCGCATATAATTGATGAAATACATCGATGATGGAAGAAAACAAGCTGAATGAAAAATTCTCAATGCTTACTTTCTCGTCAGAAGATCTCCGTCTTCGATCTGTCGTTAGAACATTACAAGTTTAACCAATGTTTTCTTGCTACTCGAATCACCATTGATCACCATAAAAGGTAACCCATCAAATGCACGCACGCTACAAGCACAAGCGCTACAAGCACAAGCGCTACAAGCCACTACAGTCTACAGTCAGCCACGTCCGACCCAACCCCAACTGAACAGAGAAAACTATATAAATATCTTAGAAGTGTCCCGTCGCGCGCGCGCGCGAGCGCGTATTACATGTATGGCTGTGTTTATCCATGTACAGCTAGTAACAATGAAACTGCGTCAGTTCGGGCTTGAGTTAGTTTCCCCTAGGGGGTCGAAATTCAAAACGAGTAATAAGTCTACAGATCTTGCTTTTTCGATGCTCAATCTGCATCGGCATCATTGACTGCTGTCAGCTGTGCCGCCGTGCCATCACTGTCGCCAACTGTGTTTAATTTGGTTTCATTATCGGTGATCGTGCCTGACTGTGCCGAACCGCGTACCTGCGACCTGCGACCAGCGTTACCAGATTTTTACCCACGACGCTCGCTTCCCCTGTTTTTCGCCCGTATTTCGATCCCCACTACTATTCCCCTCATGCGTGCTCATGCACGTTCGCGAAGCTCTCCGCAGCGTTATGGTCCCCACCATGGTCGCGTCGTCCCCACTTTGCGGCCTTGGGTAAAAATCTGGTAACGCTGCCTGCGACCTGCTGCGTCTACAACGTCATCTTCGTCATTACCTTTCGTACGGTGTGTCGTATCTGCTTACAGAAAAATGCAGATATCCGAGCCTTCGGCTTTATTTTGTATGTAGTAGTACTTATCGTCGTTCAGATCAATCTAATTTCCCTTTTCGTTTCTGTTAGGTGGATGTTATAATTGTCTTCTTACGTCGCGTTCCGTGCTCAAGCTACAACCGTGACCAAGTACTGTGTGGGTATGTACGTACATCTTGCGGATTAGTTTACTGGTCAGACAGACTACTTCGTCGTCGTCGTCGTCGTGCATCGTCTGATCTGATCTGATCTGATCTGATCTGATCTGATCTGGATTGAATTTTACACGGATGGCGTCCGCTGTCTGATATTGAACAACTTTCAATCGAAAGATGCTGAAATGAATGGTTTGCTCGTCTGGGAACGATCTGCTCTGGTTACCGTCGATGACGAATGGTACGATTCTTCGCTTTTTTCCAGGTTCAGTCGACAATTGATCAAACAACGAATTCTGCTGATCATTGAAAACGCGCTCTTCCGTTGGAGCGATTTCATTAACGCGTATCCGTAGCTATCATGGACGCGTTTTGTGCACGAAGCTACGAAGCAAAGATCGAAACTTTCGACGCGTGTACGATCGATGCTGAGAACGCACGAAGGGAAGTGTCCGAGGGGTGTGAAACGACGGTAGGCGAGGGTGAAAGGTCATCGCCACGAACGGCTCATTCAATGACGGTGGCGGCGGCATTTCGAGAGGAGACCCGACGCATCGACGGAACATCCGATACGGATCCGCGAGGAGAGGAATCCGCGACGGTGGAACAGCGACGACGTCAGCACGATCATCGAAACGATCCTGCCTCGCGGATACCATCATCGAATGCTCGTCGGAGCATGACCCCCATTCGATTGCCAGCCATACTGGACGGTGAATTCTTTACGGTGATTAGAGTGGAAGATAGCAACGTCACGGTACGATGTTCACAGTGTCAGAAGCATCTGAACGGCAACTTGAAGTCCACTGGAAATTTTTTGAGTCATATCAGAGTAAGATTCATTTGTATCGTCTTCGTCGTCGTCGTCGTTCTGAAAGATCTATTCGCCTTCGTCGAGAATATACTCTACTCGCGATACGTTTCGCTACGTTGCGTTACCTGTGTGCATTCACGTGTGTCCGCAGAGGGTGCATCCGTTCATGGTCGATAAGATTAAATGTAAATCGAATCAGAGGAAACCTGCGATGATATACATCGACTTATCGACGGACGACTGCCCGGAAATTGTCAGAACGAAGAGAGGATACAGGAAGTGTTACGGAACGGTGAGTATACATATGGTGGGATCGCAGTCGAGGGACAGCTTCGAAGATCGACAAAAAATGATTAATGACGATTTACGCGGTTGCGTTCACGCTCGCGTTGATAGGAGGAGTGGCAACCGGGAAACGAGGAAGTCAGCGAGCGGTCCAACGAATGGTCCGACGGTTCGTTCGCTGTCCGGAGACGCAAGTTGGACGAAACAGAATGTTCCGATCTATTAAAAATGTCTCATAACGATTCGTTCGTAGTGGAGGACGAGTTCGACGCGATTGGACGCAACGTTGCCGCGAAACTGAGAAATATGAGACTGGACCAAAGAATAATAGCGGAAAAATTATTGAATGACATTTTGTTCGAGGCGCAATTGGGAAATCTTCATAGAGATTCCAACATACACGTGTGAGAGAGAGGGGAGAGGAGCGTCATGTCGACACTGTCCTGAATCTCCACTGAACGGTTCCACGGTGTGCGTAAAGTGCGCGTTCGCCTTGTCACCGAGGTCGCCAACGACCGCGACTCTGACAAAATCTAACATGTGATATACTTGTTCTTATTGTCAGTCGCAAAATTAGATATATTTTTCTGCTTACTTTCCGTCGGATTCTCGCGACAAAGTATACGGATCGCGCAGGAACCGACCAAGAAATATTTAAATTGAAAAATATGAAAATGTACAGTGGAGAAAGAGGGAAAAATAAGCGATTTTAATCCCACTTTTCAGGGAGTAAAGTGGCTTTTTCAGTTCAGCCGCGAATAAAATGATGTAAATCATATTTTGTACGAGGCTGTTTTCATATGCACGTGTGTGCGACGAGACGATAAGTACTGATCTCGTGCGTGGTTCGATCGTGTACGGTAGATGCGGTACGTGGAATAAATATTATTCCTATACGTGAAACGTATCACGTATGTGTATCGTGTTAATGAGAGATTGCCACGAATATAACGAGTCGTTCGGTATACGATTTTTATGAAACTTCCAGTTTCGCTCTGTAAATAGTAGTAAATAATATATGTCCACTTACACGCTTTCTGAACTTAACTACTGGCTGCGACAATTTCCTCTTCCATACGATACCATTCACGATTCTGTGCCGCCGTTTTCTGTGTATGACACGCGCTACGTGTATTACGTACATATAATTACGCGCTGTGTGCGTCTATCGCGCGTGGCGGGCTGGAGGAACATCGGGCGAATGAAGGTACGTATGTACGGCCTGGGACACGGAAACTTAGCCAGTTCTCGGGCTTGTATTAGTTTTCCCGATAGATACGTATGCTCACCGGGTATCGGAACGTTAGACAAAGATACGGCCAAAAGGTGGGATGATTACGTTTTACCATGTTCCGCGTATATCCTATGTTTCTTTGGTTTCAGTAAAGCGCAGTAGATCGCGGTAGACAAAACGCACAATATCATGCTTCCAAAAATTACGTAGAACGCGTACGTGTACCAAAACCCTACCCAATCCGCGTAAATGTACCAAGACAACGTCATTAGCGTATTTTGCATCAGAACGAAGACGTAATACGATAACACCCACTTGTCCGCGTATTTGAACTTGACTCGGTACTCGATCAAGCTGACGATGTACACCGATCCTAGCCATAAATCCAGAAAAAAGGTAATCACATTGCAGAATTTCGTATGACGAAAAAGATATACAGATACGACGCCGTAGTGTACACAGAGCACGACGAACGAATAGACTGAGTAGAATTGGTAAAATAGAACGAGCGCGAGTAGACGCGCCAGAATGAAGAGAAACCACCACAAGAATGTTAAAAATTTACCAGCGGGATCGTCCTCTTCCAAGCCTTTCGTCGAATACCGGCGTTCTGGAATTTTTAAATCGTAGCCATCGTAGCTGCTGTAACCACCACCACCGCCGCCGCCGCCACTGTTCACGTTTTCGCTTCGTGTTTCCGCAGTACGAATCAATCCGGATTCAGGAGTCGTCGACGAAGATACTCTCGTCTCGGTGGCCGATTCGGATTTGGCTGCGACCAGAGTAGACCAATTGTCCGGCCTCGGTGGAGCCGGCACGTCCGGTACGGGTAAAGGTAGGACCGTGGTGATTCCGCGCAAAGGAGTCGGAGGTGGTAAGACGTGTACGTTCTTGGGAGGTAAAGGAGGCGTTACAGACGCTTGACGATTCGGCGAAACGCTCGGTATCTCGGCTCTTTCGTCGTCGTGTCCCGACATCTCGACGACTTGTTCCGCGTCCAACGCTGCGGATTCGGTTCGGTCCGTGATAGCGGTAGTGATGCTCGTTGTGACGTTCTCTTTCCCTTTCGCTGCCTCGGCCGGTCTCAAGGGTATCTTTTCTTCGACGTCGCCATGCGTCGCTTCCTGATCGTCACGAGCGAAAAAAATCGACTTTATAAATGTCGACGAGGTCGACGTGTACGATGGGCTACAAGTCGACGGCGAGCGGATACGATACCTGTGTACGGTGTTTCCTTAGCCACGTCGCCCATGGCAACGTTCTACCATTAACGCGCTGGCTTTCGAACCTCTGGAAAGAGGCAGTTTGAATAGCGAGTATCGTAACGGACATAACAATAGAAAGTACTTTTACGATCGCTGTAAAAATAATTCACGTTACGTATATCTCGCCGTGTGTCGTAAACTCATCGCGTCGTGTATCGCGAACGATGCCGTTATCTGAGTGTACCTGATTGATGACTGCTAGTAACCGACGACAACGACGACGACGATGATTCGTAAAACAGGAGATGAGTCTGGAAAATGGCTTGAGGAGCTGCTTGGAACCATGCTTGCAGAAAGAAATACAATTCTATAGCTGCGGGGCTAGCTGCTGCGTTTAAAGTGTCGGTTCTCTCTTTCCCGGTTAGGAGGATAGCGTCGATCGACAATACTATGAGAGTCGCGTACCTAAAAAATGCAAACACGATTATAGATGAGATCGTACGTTCGTTCGTTCGCCCGAATACTTTTTCGGATCGAAGACGATTAACGACGAATGATACACAAGTACCTGTAAAGGGCGAAAAATACGAAGCCCGACAAGTGGCAAAGTTGAATACAGAACCAAAGAAAGACGCCTTTCCGCAGCTTATCGTCATCCGTCATCCACCAATCCGGTCTCGAAACGGTTAAGATGAAGTACACGATTGCCGGCGAATACATGAAACCGATGGTGCAGCAACCCCATACCGGATTGTTTTCGCGGAAATGTTGTACGACGACCACGAAATCAGCGGAAAAGTGAACGATGTACACCGCACAGTTGATCAACGATGGGATCAAAAAGATTAAATAAATCTGTTCAACGGATTTCAAAGGAACTCGGAGGAAACGTGTAGGCTTCTTCTCGCAAACGCGATCCATCGTATCACAATGTGCCATTTTCTTCTTGGAAACTCTCCGACCGGTCTGTCGTTAATAATCTATCTTTCCATCTTTCTCTTCTTCTTTTTCTTCCTGTCTGCGATTAGCTCTGAAATCGAAGCGATAAGGGATACTTATGTTCGTATACTATCGTTCGTACGCACAAGTGCGATACGTGCTGCTATCGCGTACGTACGACGATAACGATCAACGGGATCACAGGGATGCGACACGCGACAACGATATCATTTCACGGACGATTGAATCGGGTAGAAAAAAGTTGTACTTTACCGGAATACTTTTGAGGATCGGTTTCGCTTCCGCGGATGTACGAACGAAGAAAATGGATCTCGCCATTACTACGGTCCGATGAATTTTTTAATGCGCGAACGTCTCCTCGGAATACGGGTCCGAGAGTGGATGTATCAGTATGTACGTTCGCTCGTGTATTCGACGTATTATTCCTCTAGTTTAAGGTTAACGACCGCCCCTCTGCTGGCTCTGGTTGTTCTGCAACCTTGGCACGACACACGACACACGACGACTACAGCGACGATGACAGTAACGACAACGACAACGACAACGCGAGACGATAGACACGAAAATACGCCAAAATGCGCTTATGCACGTTGTTCGAAGAACGTGTTGGCTCGATACTGAAATTAGTCACCGTGGAGTTGGCCAAGTAAAATACTGATAACTCGATAAGATAGAAGATTCATCGGAAGTAACAGAGTAATGTATGTACTATACACATCGTATGTGCATGTATGTATGTACACTTGCACACTTGGGTTCATATAAGTATTATAGATCCCGCCGATGATCCTTCCCGATCCCGATCGCAGCAGAATGGCAGAATGAAATGAACACATTGAATGAAACGAATGGACGTTAATCGAACATCGTCGCTTGTCTTTATTAAGATTTTGATTCTCCATGATTTTGGTGCTGACATATCTTTTTTTTCAAGTAGAGCCGCAGAAGATTTAACGTCGAACCGATTCGGTAGAAAAGAATCGGACGCAGTATACGCATACTTACATAGAAATAACATTCAACTGGTATCGTTGAAATATTTCAGCTCGGACGTGTGTAACCTAATCGACGTAACATTCTTCGAGTGCGCGCGATCAAACGTCTCGATCACGAACCGAATGACGACGAGCGATCATAGCGATTTTCTTCTCTCGTCTTATTTCGTCCAGCAGAACTGTGAATATTGCGTCTGCTGATTGCTGCTGCTGCTGCTACTACCATACCAGCTGGACTAGACCGAATGATTTTCGTTGAAGACGGTCGATGGGTCGACGCGATAAGGAGAATGTTCGGAGAAATCTGCTGACGGTGGTCAATGGTGACACGCTCGTAGTAGTAGGTATATATTATTATTTATCGCGTTTCCTTTCACGTTTCCAGTTTTGGAACGTTCGCGCTCACGATAAACCGATATTATCTATGTACATATAACAAATTTTTGGGTCGACCAACGCTTCTACCTATATGGTACAAAGGGACATTAAGGATGTATTGGCTATACAGTCAATCCCAAAAGTTTATGTATCTTAGAAAAACGCATTTCCTATAATTAAAAAGAAATCAGACGTCGGAAGAACAATGTTAATAATAAATAGCTACGTGCTAGAACGTATAGGAGGAAATATCCAATTAATTATTGATGATGGCGAAAAATTTTTTATATAGAAATTGTGGGAATATATATATATATATATATATATTTATATTTAAATATGTATATATTTACACGTATGATAACGCACGTACATGTACTCGCACCCACGCGCGTTGTGATCACGGAGTCGCGGCGAAACCACTCGTTTCCTTTTGCTCGCTACCTCGTTTATCGCGAAGTGTATTGCGTGTACCGAATTCACGGTGATCGCAGTGTATTACCATGCGGCTAGTGTACAAAATAGAGCGAAGCGATGAAAACAGAAGAACGTACTACATTCGTCGTTCGACTTACTACGCGTTGTACAACCGTGATTCTTTGCCTTTCGTATTCGCGCACACCCCGGACGATAACGAGGAAGCTTCGATATCAATGATGATAATAATAATAATAATAATAATAACGATAACGATAACGATAACGACGACGACGACGACGACGACGACGACGACGACGACGACGACGACGACGACGACAACCATGACAGATTATTTACAGGTAACTATTAAAACTTATCGATAAGGTAACTCCACGGAGTTCGTTGGTAATCGTCCAGCAAAACCGAAGATCATCGAACGTTCGATGCGCATCGCGACAAAGATAGAAAGAGAGAAAAAAAAGTTGTACTAGAGTATGTCGCTGGGAAGTGTTCGATCTCTCGATGAATCACCTTTTCACGAGTCGCGAAACATTATAACTTTAAAAGAAATAATAAACCCGATCGTGCTATCGTCATCATCAATGTACGTACGCGAGGATACTTTCGCTTTTCGCAAACAAAGGATCGCCCTGTAAGATTTCGTTGGTCGTTGCATTTTAAAGATAAAATCGACTCGATACAATAGCGAACGTTTATCGGGGAAAACGACACTACTTGATGCGCGAAAGCACAAGGAAAAGATCTCTCTCTCTCTCTCTCTCTCTCTCTCTCGCTATACTTCCATCGAGTGATCGCTCGCGTCGACAAGGATCAATACGTAAATGCGATCGCCGTTCGATCGTTGCCGCTGGATCACAACGGCAAAAGGTCGATCAAGTTAGCTCGAGGTTGCGTCGACGACTCGGAGAAGAATTCTGTCAGTCTATCGTACAGCTCAGTTCTCAGCGTATGAACGTCGCGCGTAATGGAACAGTATAAGGACGACGAATAAGAAGAAGACGAAGACGACGAAGACGAGGACGAGGATGACGTCGTCGACGACGACGATGACGAGGACGAGGACGAGGAGGACGACGACGACGATGACGATGACGACGACGACGTGTCCATGTTAACTAAATTCCCTAATACGTCCGAGCTGCTGATCGGATTCTTGGCTTCACCCAATGAATTATGTTCTCTGAACAGAAGCGACGTCAACAATTGGAACTGCAACGAAAAAAATGTACGCGACGCGCTCCTAAATAGGTTTGTATTCGAAAACGATCGGTAGCTCCGTCGTTATACCATATCGTGTAAGACGTTGCATGTGTCATACCTCTTTCGTTTGTTCTACGTCGGTGTGATCGATGATTTCCGAGACTTTGGTTTGCAAATATTCTAGCGCCTCGACGCTGTTGTTCAAAGCGAGTTCCTTGAACTTGTGCTTCCTGATGAGTAGCTTGCATCTCTTTAAAATTTGCTCGTTAGACGGTCTGCAGAGCTTCAATTGCCAAAAATCGTCGAGCCTCAAATTTGGAAGGCAGGATCTCCCAGGATTGCCACCGAATAAAAAGTGAACCTGCACGATACGTATGTCATATGTCGCGTAATAGTCTTGCGAACGTTCGTTTCGCGCGTAACAGCGTATTAATTAAGTAAGTTTAAGTGGCGATCGGCGATCAAAAGAAGAAAAAAGGAAAAGCGTTTAAACGGGTACGAACCTTTCGTACGGGATCGTAGACCAGTTGATGCGCGTATCGTGGACACGGTTCGTAATCTTGCATTTTACTCCAATATTTCTCTCCGACGTTGTCGTTTCGATAAATGCAAGACCATTTGTTGTTCTTGATGTTGTACACCCAGAAAGAATTTTGAACGCTGTCGAATCTTTTACCTTTGTCTTTGCTCAAACCCTAAACAACGGTAATGATGTTAAAACGAAGTGGTTGTCACGACGTTGCAGGGACGACGTAGGACGATAAACAGCTGCGGCGGAGGAGAGTGCTGCTCCGGGTAAAATACGTACGGACAAAACGTATATTTCGCCTAAATCGGGATCGATCGTAGCACGCTGCGTGAAACCAGCCGCAGGTATGTGATTCGTATCCTTGGCGCCGAATTCGTAGAGTATATGCTCGATGTGGTTCGTGTCGACCTCGTACGTGAAGAAATCGCTGAGATCTTCTTTGCCTCTTTGACCCGCGAAGATATACAACTTTCGCAATCCCTGCAAGACAAATGATGGAGTACCCGTGTCCGTAGATCGTCTCGTGTGTACGAGCACACGCAAGGAACGAAATGTTCGTGTTTACGCGCGGCGCACCGTGACGTGAGTGGACGATGTACATACGTACTGGATGAAACAACATGGCGTGACCGGCTCTGGATTTGATGGTCGGCGCACCGATAGGGCAGGGCCTCGCGACGTCGCAGGCGAGTCTGTTCCACGTCCCGGTTGGTACGTGATAAGAGTAGAGACCGGAGAAAATTGGCTCGGCCGAACCCGACAGGATGCCGTGTTCTTCGTAACTAACGGAGATACGAGGGGAGGTCAGTGACGATTCGGATCGAATGGAATCGGAACGCGCAATTATATACAGCGTACACTTTAATACTCACTTGGTCGGAGAGACGAGAACGCGACCACCGAAAACGTATATGGTTCGTTTTTCGACGTCCATAGACATCTGATGATCGAATATAAGCTGCGGTCCTCCTACCGCGCCAGTGTCTTCCGATATTTGCGTCCACTTGTTCGACTCGATGTCGTATACGAAGAAGTCGCTCTTGAGATTTTCCACCGTTCTGTATTCCGCGTCCAAGTACTTGCCGAGAGTAAACAGCTGCCTGCGTTCTGGATCGAGGCACATTTTGTGACAAGATCTCGCGCTTGGACCGCCCTACGATTTACCGCTGCTCTTGCATTCGAGAATCTATGAACGAACGGATGGACGGACGGACGGACGGACGGACGGACGGACGGACGAACGAACGAACGAACGAGCGAACGGACATCGTTTCTCCGCTTGATAACTTACCATCGCTTCTGCATCTTTGCATATGAGAGACCATTTGTTGGAAGCTATGTTGTACACCCATAAATCCGAAAGATCCTGATTCCCGTCCCATCCACCGAAAAGATAAAGGAGCTCTGCGATAGGATCGAGTACCATTTGATGACCGCCTCTCATCCCTGGTTTCGAGTCGTTAAACGATAATTTTGTCCAAACTGCTCTGTAAGTCTGAGCGTTAATATAGTCGTTCAAAAGTCCCACTGCAACGTAAATCGTCGGTCATTTTGTAAGACTCGCGTCGAGGCATTGTCGCGCGCATTAACAAATCGTTACTGATACGGATGGCGGCGGCACATCGGCAAGCAGCCGAGGAGGACGGAGCACTCACTGGTTATCGCGTTACTTATGAAGTACTCTGCTTGCGAATGATCGCCTCTCGTGACCAACAGATCGTACAGACCGGACAATCTGGGATCTTCGAGCGGTACACCCGTGACTCTTTGCAGAGTCTCCACGATCTCCGGTTGTTCCAGTTTTCGAAAGTGTTTCATACACAGTCTGATCACTTCTTTTTGACGATACTGGAACCAAGTGAATCGCGGTGTTAGTAATGCATAAACGTACGTACGTTCTGTATATACAATATACGTCTCTGTACATGGTATTTACCGCATTCAGCCATTCGATACTAGGCTTTACAATTTTAGCATCGTCGGTGCCTGTCAACCGTACGTGCCAAATGGAAAAATTAAAACTAGGGCCCCAGGATTGTAGCGGAACTATCTTTATGTACCTAACTGGAAAGTAATTTTCCTCGTTCCTTAATACGTGCTTCAAATCGAAAGTTTCCGGTGTCGAATCGTTTTTTAATCCGCTAAAAAGCATAGTTACTCGTCAATGCATTGGATGATCGAAGGACACGTACTCTCTACGTACACCGATACAGCACTTACTTCTCCAAAAGTTCCATCATGTTCTCAGCTTCTAAACCGCCATACACCTTGAACTTCTTTATGTTACAGACATGCGTTTTCTCATATTTACCGAACGTAATAGCTTTCACGATCGATGGACATCGCAATTTCAATATGAGAAACTGAAAAACGAACAACACACATGCTTGTTACACGCCACACACGATACAAACCGCCGCTGTTTCGTCACCGCAACGCTTTTGGTATTACGGACACGTCTCAGATTTGAGACGCTTCGTCTGTGAATCTGAAATGGGTACCGAGGGAGTAATAGTTCGGTTGCAGTTGGTCGACGATCGATCTGTCGGCGGTACGCCGTTACTTTCAACAGTTTCAACAGTTTCACCTGCCAACTACTCTCGACTCAAACTTTTAACTTTAAATTGTTAACTTTGAACGAGGTTCACCTGTGGATAAGTATCGGTATCGGAGGACCAGCGGGACGTCAGATCCGATGGTTCGTCTACGAGGATATTTCTGAAACAGTAAAAGAAAAACGTGTTCGTTAAACGACTGACGGCGGCCGAAAGATCCGGCGAGATTCGAAGACGATACGTAATCGCGAATCGCGTACAATACGCGATACATAGTTTGTGTCGTGGACGTTTCACGTTTCGCGCATCCTGACTGTTCCAGGCTTGGTGCTTGGTAGAGGTTAGAAAACGTCGTTAACCACCGCATCGCCACGATTATTTTCCATCGCGTCCGTAATCAGAAAGCGTCGTCGAATCGCGAAACGAACATTATTCATCTAACGGCGCTACGCTTACTCTGGCACGTACGACGAAGAGAAGCTGGAGCATTTATCAATTTTGAACTCCAACACTTTTTGAAAGTTCCTATTCTCGCTGGACGCCATGTTACACAAATGACATAAGCCTTACTGACACTAAATAAATGTGTGTGCCATTTTTTTTAAGCCGGACACTGTATCGTCGTGAGAACGAGCGAGCGAGTGGGTGGTGGGCACTGCCTGAAAACGAAATCATGCCCAACCCTGTGACGTCTAATGCGATGTCCTGATGTTCATCATCATCATCATCATCTCGCGACAGTCGCAAATTTCTACTTCTACTTCTATACTGTTAACAGCAGTCGCTTTGTCGTACGCCGCCGCACAGTCACACAGTTCACGTTCACCGACACGCAGTTCACGTTCACCGACACGCAGTTCACGTTCACCGACACGCGTATGGATCTGTATTTGATCAGCTTATTATCGTCGTATCCGTATCTCGTATCATCGTGCGTGTGTGCGTGTTTGTGTCGCATACGCGAGTACGTGTGCGCATACACGCGCGTGGTAGTATGTGTCTGTATCGCGGTTGCAGCCGTTGCAGCTTCGAATCATTCGACTTGGGTAATCCGTTCAAACGAATCGTTTCGTACTAGGCAGAACACGAAACTGTCGAAACTCTCGAACAGAGCAGGTAAGGTAGAATCGAATCTGAACGCAACAGACAAGCTCGCTCACTGCGTATAGTAACAGAGTTATCCGCGCTTCGTATATACGTACCTTCGATCAATCATCAGGCCCGCCTTCCCGCCGACGACGTTTCTTCCGTATCGGACTTGACGCGCGTCGTACATCGAGTAATTACCATCCAACTAACACCACTACCAACACCACCACCACCACCACCACCACCCGGTGTTGGACGAATAGTACTACTCGATGAAAACGACGAAATCGTTTCTCTCTTTTTTTATTCACCGTAATAGATGGAGTTTTTAGACACTGGTTCGTCCGTGTGTGCGAGTCGAGTTCACGTTCACGCATCAAGATTGTTCTAGTACGCGTTTTTAATATTATGCTTACAATTTGTATGTACAATGGTCGGTATCATCCCGGATTTAACTGAAAATACATTTGTCGCTCGGAGAACCGCTCGGAGAAAAGAGGGAACGAAGACAAAATGAAAAAACATGACCGAGTTTAACTCAGTTCGAAACCCGCACCAGCTTGTATCGCGTATAAAAGCTTTTCACGTAGAATTTTCTCGTCCGGAAATTCTGGAAGTTTTAACAGATTCATACAGGTACTGGAGGTCGGCAAGCGATCGATGCTACCGGCGTGTTGAATGCAAAAGGGTGGATCGAGTTCCTAAAAACAAAACAAAGAAATAGATTAGCGACGACAACGACGATGACGAGGAGGAGGAGGAGGAGGAGGAGGACGAGGGAAAGGAAACACGTTCATACCTTGAATCCGAGTAAAGGTGGTCGACTGCAGCTCGTAACGAACTTTAGCAACTGTCCTTTCTGCTGATCGTTGAACTCGTTGACGACCTTCCAGAATGCGACGATCGTCGGATGATCGGAAGTATATCCTCCCGTGTAATTAGTATGGGTCTTCAAGTCGTTGACGTCGACCGGAATCTGCGCGCCCGATATCAGAACCTGGAGCTCCTTGTTGTTGAACATTTGGAGCCAATCCAACGGGATCACGTTACCGATACCTTGCTTGAACGCGTAACACTGAGCACGTATCTGCTTGTTCAGTTTGTAATCAGCCATCAGATGAATGTACTCGATGCGATTGTGATTGGTAACAGGGATATTGGCACCGCCCGGTTTTAGTTCGTCGATTCGCCTCTTGCCCAACTCGTCCGACAGCACGGTGAAATCTAAACCGAGCTCGGCCACTTCGCCCCTGTAGCTCTTCAGGTACAAAAGATTCCTGTACATGATCGGATCTAAAGAAGCCAAATGATGAACGTCGACGTCCGATTGACGGCCAACGATTTTCGATAGGAAAAATTCGGCGAGCGGAAGCTCGACCAACAGATTCTCGTACAAAGCTTTCCCGAGTATTCTACCGATAAAATAATAATGCTTCGGGAAATCATCGACCAATAACTGTACCGTAGGATTCGGATAGAGCATATTATCCTTGGTGAGCCTGAAAAAGCCTCTGTTAGGATCGAAGCTCGTTTTCAACAATTCCGATAAAAATTCTCTAAACAGACCACCACCGTCGACTCCGGCTTCTTCCAAACCAGCCGTATTAAAAAGTTGCACGCGCATTTTTAATCGCAGTTCTGGCTCGTTCTCCGGCGATAATTTCTCAAACGCGTCCTCGTACAGATAGTTTCTTCTTACCGATATATGTATCGACGGACCTTGCATAAAGTGCGTTAGTTCGCCTTGTTGTTCCGTTTTGTCGCGATGAATCAGAGACTGAAACACGACTACTCGATTATTGAACGGGACGACGAACGGTATCTCGCGGATCAGTGTCAACGTTCGAATCTTCCTGGCGGAGAGCGGTGGCCCATCCTCCATCGCTTGATTCATCGTCCCTCTGCGAGTGGGAGTGTTCGTCGCCGCTGCTGTCGTCGTCGTCGTTGTCATGGTCGCGACCTCGTCGTCACGACGGCGCCACGATGATACGGCGACCCGCGCCGGTCCATCGTCCCACACGATCTCTTGTTGTTGCTGCTGCTGCTGCTGCTCTTGCTGCTGTTGCTGTTGCTGCTGCTGCTGCTGCTGCTGCTGATATCCACCCCTTGGTCTACGTCTGCGAAGGGTGAAATCTTGACACTTGTCGATCGGTATAGCGATGTTCGAAGCTATCCAGTGACCTTCCGGGCAGAACTGTCGTCTCAAATCTCGAGTATGCAGTTGACGCAACAAAGCTACAGTCACTTTGAACAAATGGGTCCAGACTTGCGTGTCCTGTTGATTCTGCGTAGCGGCGGTACACGAAGGACCGAGAACGGCGCTTTTGTAATCGTCCCGTACCGTCGGTCTACTGTCGGGGAACGCCAGCTCGACCAAGCCTAAACAAACTCCTTTCAAGTGACCCGAGAGCGAAACCAATTCCGAGGTGGTGAACGGCATCGCTGCTGCTCCGGCTGCTGCTCCCGCTGCCACTTGTCGTTCATCACTGCCGTCGTTGTCCTCGACAACCATCGACGATCGTTCGTTGCCCGTTTCCTCGATGAAAAACTCCGTATCGTGCAACGTCGCGATCAACAGACTGAACAGCGAACAAAATACCGCGAGCAACGGAACCATCAGTTGAGCGTGTTCCGCAGAGAGGCCGATTCCTCGCGATACGATTTGTAGCAGAGGCGTTGCCTCGCCGAACAATGAGATTTGACGGGCCGATAACAGCGCGGTCCATACGTTCTTCAAGAATCCTGGTTTGAACGCGAGCATGTACAACAATTTGTATTTGTGAATGGCCGATTTGTCGGTAATTAGCAAATGATGGCAGAGTTGGCACAGTGGTTGCAACATGGCCGGATCTTTGGCTGTTCGATCCACCGCTGATAATATCCCTTGAACGTGTCGTTCCTCGTTCAGCATCTCTATACATTCGTGCAAAATATCGGCTTGATCTCGATCGATCGCGTTCGCGTTCGACTCCGAATCGTCCGAATCGTCCGAATCTTCTATCCGTCCAGTAGCCTGGCTGCTGCTGCTGCAACCGCCGCCGATCACCGTCAAAGGTATGATCGTCGAGCTCATCGATGCAAGCAGTTTCAAATAGTCGAGAACAACGTTTTTCGGTTTCCACGTAGCTGGAACGAAGACAAACAGAGTGAACAGGGTGAACATCGTGAGAAACGTCGAACTGATTCGCGTCGACTAGATCGTCGTCGTCGTCGTCGTCCGCCGCGTAATACTTACAAAACTGATGCGACTCCAGGAACAAAATCGAATAAAACATACTTATCGTTGGCTCTATTTCCATCCTGTCGATACACAGATTTAATCGAGCGTACGGAAATTCTACGAACTGCTCGGCCAACGATGGAACGACGAACATTTTGATCGGATCTGACATTCTCGGAGACAGTATGCTCCTGCACAGTTCTCGTAAAACGAGCATAGAGAAAGCATCCTCGTCTTCCCGTCGTTCCAGAAAACCGATCAACTCTATCGGTCGCTTGACCATATCCGAGAGACATTTGGCCATTGGGGTTGGCGCGACCGACGTAGGTTCCAACATCGATGGAATTTTATCGTCTATCAATTTTCTTAATCGACCGAAATATTCATGTTTGATCAAATAGGTAAACACGTCCTCCAGGTACTTGTAACTGTTCTCAAGTAAAACTTGTTCCGTATCCTCTCGACTAGTAAACGTCTCTAACGTTCTCAATGGTATGGCCAACGAATACACACCGTTCGTCAGCGCTTCCGAATTATGTTGCATACACATGCGAAGAACCCATCTGTGGAGCCGTGCATTTTATTTTATCATTCGATCGTTCGATGCGATGACTCGTCGCACGTGATCACTTACCTCAGTCTCCAAAGCCATTCTGGACAGTTTACGCATTTACGTTTAATTTCTTGCCGATGTCTCAGAAAATGTTGGAGCATCCACACCAGCCTGCTGGCATCCGAACCGGCATCGTAGAAGAATAATAATTTTTGAAAATACGTCGTCAACTCGTCCAACGTTAAATTTCTATGACCGCCGCTCAGTTTCTGTTCCGCATCGAATTCTCTCCTTTTGGCCAATCGTGCACGTTTTCTCGCTACGAAGCCACGCGTGAGCGCCTGAATTTTCAACACGGCCGTGTATCTTTTCCGTTGTTGCTCCCTCTTTAGCCGTTGTAATTGAGCGTGTTGCAATAGAACTGACTTTTCGTATCTTCTACTGGCTCCTGCCAAATTTTGTTGAGGTTTCCGTCTGTAGTCTCCTTCGAAACTGTACATGGTGTTCTGCTCCTAACTCCGTTCAACGGTAGCAGCAGCAGCAGCAGCAGTAGCATCAGTAGTAGCAGCAGCAGCACGACATACCAGTTTCCTTTTTCGAACAAACAGAGAAGGGTAGAAAGAAAGACGAATATATAAAACGTCGTTGCCTCGAGGATCCCATTCACTTTTCTGCGTGTACTTACCGTTATCGCCGTCGGCGGGAAACTTTACGTTTCTACTTCTGCTTATAAAGATCGAAACGATTTTTTTTTAACGATATCTTTTGAATTCTTTCCAAGAGTCTCTCGATCGTGAAGAAGAAACAAAGATTCAATGACCCACGTTTCGAGTTTTATCTCGTTTTACTTGTATCTCTGTCTCTGTTGGTCCGATGACTTTTCAACGTGACATCGAATTAAACAGCATCCGTCGTTTCACTTGAAATTTTAATTTATTTCTACGTCCAGTAAAATCGAATTGTTCGTCACTACGTCTATGTAGGTCTACGTTTATGAGGTTAACATTTACGGTAGACGTAACCGCATCCCCTCGATTCCGACTTTCGACTTAGTACCTAATACACAATATTTACCGGTTCAAAATCGAATCAAGGTCTTCGTCATCGAAGGGTATACGCGTTTATTTCAACGGTAGTACATCGGCAAAAAACTAGGCTAGGCGTTTTAACAGCACGAGATCGTATGTACGCCGATGTGGGGTGGTATGTATATCAGTATGTATGTATGCGTGTAGTATAGTCATCGAATGTTCGCCATGTTTTATTTCACCGTTGTTCACCGCCGTTCACCAAATCACCACCACCACCCGTCGTCGTCACGGTCGAGGTGGGTCGAGGTCGAGGATCGAGTCTTCACCTCAGTAGTCAGTAGCAGCAGCAGCAGCAGCAGCAGCAGGACAGCGACGGGCATAGTCACCGAGTCGCACGAGTTCCTCGGAAAACGTACGTAAAATCACCCATGGACTTGAGAGATCCGTGTGGTCCACATACGCACGATTCGTGTATTCTCCCATTCTCCTCTCTCTGTCAGTCGAAGCTCCCAAGAGCTGGTTCCGAGAAGTTAACTGCTGCAGCTGTGTAGGCCGTAACTGGCTAACGAGTAAAAATATAAACATTTTTTTTTAGCATTTTTGTGAAACGAAAAGTTCGATCAAATCATACGTCTCGTAATTCGACACCAACCCAACGATTGTCGTGTAAATATTCGAAAACGAATCGATCGATCTGCAATCGCAGATCTGCTCTCTCGAGTGTGTTTCTCGGTAAGCGGTGTAACCAGAATAAGCATAGAAACACATCTAAGGATTAAGTACTTTCGATTGTGGCTATCTAAATACGCGTTACGACGATCCGAAATTTGATTTCAACAAAGAAAATTCGAAATCGTTCCCGTTCGGCGGTTCATAAATCTCTTAACCTAGATTTCACATGACCATTGACAACCGACAACTACGACGACGACGACGACGACGACGACGACGACAACGACAGACGTGAACGACGGATGCGAAAATATATTTCCTTATTTCGGGTCATATTCCAGATCTGTGGTTCGATTCGTCGTTCGATCAACGAAAATGTCGTGTTGGCGAAAGATTCAACCGGTGGAAGGACCCATCAGTCTATCGGAGATAACTTCCGAACAACTCGCCAACAGTTTGCAAGAAAAGTAAGTGACGAGTTTCTTCATTTCTTTACGTACGCGTATCGCGCGCGGCTGCACGAAACTCCAAAAGAGCATAAGTTCTTAATGATGATCGCAGGGAATCGAAGAGGTACAAAGTCGAATCGGTGCGGCACGATACGAAGGTGCAAGATCATGCGACGACGTACGAATCAAACGATACCGACAGCGACGAGGTGATCGCGCATGTGTTGCAAGATCAGTTCAACAAAGAATACGATTTGATGTTGAAACGCACGGAAGAAAAGTTGAACCGTGATTCGAAGGGTGAGGTGAAGATCTTTTTTCGAAATCTCGTTTCACATTTTACAGATCGATAACTGAATTTTTACAGTCAATATATCTTACACGAACTATCGAACTTCGCTCTCCGGCGATCATGGCGGCGGCGACGGCGACGATAAAGACGTGGACAATGAGGATACGGATGGCAAAGACTTTGACAGATTCGTGGTACATATATTTTTTTAGTCATCTTTTTCTCACACGCGTGCTCGTCGTACGCGAGGATCAACGTGTCGTTTGTCATATTTTACAGAGCATAGAGAAGGAATACGCTTCCATACCGCGTTGCGGATATAGAAAAATGGGAGGCGACGGATCACAAATAGTTACAAAACACGACATGCTGATGTCTTCGCGAATAAACGCATGCAGAGTATTGCAGTTTCCACCGGGTATTCATACGGGAGACACGGGAGGGTTCGACGTGAAACTGAACAATAAAGTGTTCAACGGCCTGAGAGCCCACAGCCACGCTCAATGTTCCAAGCAAAAGGCTAAGACTCGACCGCACACGAAATAGAACGCGCAACATCGAGTAATGTGGTTTGTGGAATGTAAATAAGCACGACGTCGCGATAACGTGATCGTAAGGTTCCTCCTCGTTTTTGTTCTCCCTTCTGCTGCTGGTCATTCTTCCACGCGTACGAAGCGACGCAAGCTCTCGTTTTCACGTTTTGACGCGGATGTATTGGAACGTCATTATTTTCAACGTTAAACGTCGTCGTCGACGCTGATACGATTGTGATATGAAAAATAAATGAAAGACGAATATTTGACCAAGTATACGGCGTGGCGTTATTAGACGTGGCGTAAATATCCAAGTACGCAGCTGCTTTTTTCTATTTAGAATCAGTAAGCAGTCTTACAGCGGTGTTGCTCGTATCGATGTTCCTAGCTTAAAATTAGCAAGACCGACATCATTTCATCCAGCGATGTCGAGACAACTTTCTCTACGAAATAATTTTATTATCTGTTATCGTTACACTTCATCTACATTAATAATCAGATTCGAACGATTTTACTCGTCGATATCGTCTTCGCGTTCGACCCTATTTTCCGACGACGACGACGACGGAAGCTGTTCTTTTCTGCGAACGAATTAAGAAGTAAGTTTAAACACACGACACGGTAACAATCGGGGGAAGGGGTGGTTAAGGGAGGACGTGATAAGCACAAATTAATAAACGAAGACAGAAAGAATATTACATTTCGATTGGCGGCAGCGACGATGATTCGTTGAACTTTATTTGATCGTTATCTAATAATCGTTGTCTCCCTTCGCTTTCCTTCAGAGTCTCCTTCAATATCATATTGTATATCTGTCTGGTGTTTAATCGCGACGTCGGATAATTGTTCGTTTTATCGATGGAATTCTTCAACGATTCGAATATATTCTCTTTCGCTTCCTGTTTAACCGATCGTCGTACACCATCGTCGTCCTTGACCACTGCTCCTCCCAACCGAACCTTTCCGACAGCTACGAAATATTTATAATCGCCGCGCATACATCGATACAATGCGAGCACATGATCATTCGGAGAAATGAAAATTGATACCGATACCGACGCCGCCTGAGGACAGCCCGAGGTCCTTGTCCCTCTCTTCCGATAACAGATCTTCGAAGGAATACCGCGGCGCGTTCAACGATCTCTCCTTTCGGCGTGGATCGAACGTCGTTCTGTGCTGTGCTAAGATGTTCTCGGCCCCCGTTCTACCGTGGACCGCGGACAATCGTTCCGAGGTCGAGCCGTCGATATTCTCGCGGAGAAGTGAATCCTCCTCTTCCTCCTCCTGTTCGGTGTTTAACAACGACGCGGACGATACCTGGATCAGCGGTGCGGCAGCAACGGCGGTGAGCCGTCTGCACATGAATCCGTTGTACAAGGTCAGCGAACGGCGAATCGACGATCGTAACCAATCGTCTCTGAACGATAAACAAACAGATTTTTCTAGAAAGTGATTTCATTCCGTTTCAAGTGATCTCGCGTCTCACTTACAAACGTTTCGCGTGCAACAGTCCAAAAATAATGAATAACGTAGCCACCGGAGCTACCAAATAAATAAACATTTTCGATACGTTTATCGGCAGTACGTACGATGCTTCAATGGGTCCGCATTGTTCGTCGATTGACTACTCGCGCGAAGGTGAACGAGAACGAGAGGCGAGACGAGGACGATCGGTTTTCGGCCTACTACGAGACCGCTGAGACGGCTGAGACGGCTGAGACGGCTGTGACGGCTGAGACCGCCGCGGACGGGACGAATAGTGAGCGATGAGCGAGGGCCGATTGCGACGAGTCTCCGATCATCAACTGATCAGCAAGCAGTGAAGTGTGACTGGTGTGACTGCACTCGTACTCGTTCCAACTCGTTTGTAAACAGTCTGTAAACGGTTGGCCGGTCGTGAGAAATACGCGAGATAATACAGGTATAACAAAGTACGAAGCTGCAAAGTAAGTTTTTGGTATAATCTTATACTTTCGTGACATTGACAACGACGAGAAAGATACGATACGTTTTATGATTCGAGGTTATGATCATGAACACGAAGTCGAACGAGAGAGATGAATCGAACATGAAAGTCGAAATTCAAAAAGCACTGATCTCAATTTATAATTTAACATCGAACATGTAAGGACGACAGTTTCCCGGGAAATCCTACTATCCATTCTAACCGCGTAACGAATAAAAATTAAGTGAAGCGAGCTTGCTCGTCGCCGGCTACGTAAAACGTTAATGAAAATTATTCCCGGCTTTCAGAAAGAGCGAATTGGAAATGATAAACGATTACACGAGGAGAGATGGACAACTGCGAACGGCCGTGCTCCAAGCGAACGAAACATTAAGTACGGTTGCTCGAGACGCGAACATAGACGTCAAGAGCGTGTTGTGCGACGACGACAACGACGACGACGACGAGACGCAATCCGATTCGAGAAACAGCCTGTCTTCCGCCATGTTTCAACAGAACATACTGGCGTTGTTGAACGATATGTGAATATGTGATTTATTTCTCATCGAAGAACAAAAACAATGTGCTTTTGTGCTAGTAAACCGTATACCATATAGAAAAAATAAACAATAAATTGTACCAGTTTCTCCACTTGGTACACTCGATCAATTTAAAGCTTTGATTCCGTGAGCCAATTGAATTTTTGTTGTTTACGATCTGCCTGTGGACTGATCATGATGTTTATCAAACTGGGAGAATCGGTTACCTGTGTGCGAGACGTAAAGGAATACAGATAAATTAGAAATTGCGAATGACGACCCCGACGCGACTAATCGAACTGCGCGTGGTGGATTCTTACTTGAAGGGCAGCTTTTAGCGCGCGTTCTATATCTTCTACCGTGATGCAAAAGTACCCCTTGCGACCGAACATTTCCATCATTTTCTCGTAATGCGTATCCGCCGTCAATGAATGTGGCGGTGTCCTTTAAAAGAAAAAGAAACGCAAAAGATGCGCACGCACGCGCGCGCCCGTCAAGACTCGAGCCGATAGCTAGATCCATTGATGAGAAAACTTACACCTGCGTCGGTTCTCCCGAAGCTTGTATCTGTCTGAAAGTTTCTTTGTCCAGACCGCTGTAAATGCCATTGTTATTCACGACGATAACGATGATCGGTAGTTTATATCTGAAACCGTGGTGATGGTGGAGGAAACCGGGGTAGACTCGTCGTACGCAATTGGCGTTCCGCGCGAGCGAGCGCGCTCACGATTAAAATTACGTGCGTCTGTCTACCTGGTCATCGTCTCGATTTCCATGCCTGAAAATCCAAACGCGCTGTCTCCCTCCACGCAGATGACTCTCTTCGCAGGGGCATAGTTCTTGCAGTAAAGAGCAGCTGCTATAGCGAAACCCAAGCCTACGCCCATGGTGCCAAAGGTAGCGGCATCCAATCTATGTCGGGGTTCATCATTCAACAAAATCGTTTTCCCGATGTCCATCGTGTTCGCTCCTTCCGAGCAAACGATGCAATCTACCGACCGAAATCACACACACACACACATACACACTCTGTGAAACAAAAGTTGACCGCGTGCGTCCCAAAGAGAGTAGAAATTAACGAAGCTAGTATCACCGACCAGCGGGTATAGTATCTCGAACACGTTTAAAGACGGCGTAATAATTCAATGGCACCGAGACGTCCATCGACATGGCCTGAAATAAAGCGAAATCAAATGAATCGTGTACGCGCGACGATCTGCTGCTCAGTATGTACGCGTATCATCACGAATACGGTTACGGCATCGTGGTTTCCGAACCGCGACTCACTCGAATCGTCGCTTTGTTCTTGCTCGAAGTGGCTCGCAGACCCTTCCACCATGAGCCATCGTCTCGGACGAACCATCCGCGTTCTTTCAAAACTAGGAGAAGCCCGTCCGCGGCCGTAGACACGTCCGATTGAACAGCGACCTCGGATGGAACAGAGTTGTGCAGCTCCTCCGCGCACAAATCCACCTAAATATCGATCGTTCGCGAGGGTCAAGATCAAAGCTGTTGCTGCTGCAACTGTAACGTTTTCACATCTATATACCTGAATCGTTTTCACGTCGGATTGAAAACGCGGCGGTTTCCCAAAGTGCAGCATCCAATTTAATCTGGCGCCTAACAGGAGAACGACATCGGCCTTCTGCAGAGCGTAGGTTCTCGCGCTGGAGACGCATCTCTCGTCCGTGTCCGGAACGACTCCTTTTCCCATCGGCGTAGGTAGGAAAGGAACGTTCGTCGAACGCACGAGATCGCGAACTTGCTTCTCCGCTCTGGCATAAGCCGCACCTGCGATACGACGTCGCGATTAATTTTTCCCGATAAACTCGCTCGAGGTTCGTCACCACCGCCGGCGCCGCCGACGATGACGACGACGACGATTCGATGTAATTGCCTTTTCCCACGATTAACAACGGCCTGTTTGCCCGTGCGAGCAAGCCGGCGGCTCGTTCGAGCGATCGACGATCGGGAAACGTGAGCGGCGGTGGTGGACAGGGCGCGACTCTGTATATCTTTTCATCTTCGATCGATTGGCACAACAGAGTGGCCGGGAGGTCCAAGTACGCGGCACCTGGAAATATATGCAACATAAGAATAACTGTTTGTCTTCTGGACGTTGATTCGCCGCTGCGTACAGTAAAACGTACCGGGTCGACCGTACGTAGAGAGACGGACGGCCTTCTCGACATGAAGCGGTATCAACGACGCGGACGGCGGTCTAGCGGCGTATTTACAATACGGTCTACTGGCTTCTACCTGAGGCCACTCCTGAAACCCTCCGATACCCTCGTGATCTTGAGCGCAGGACCCACCGAGCACTATCACTGGCCTGAACGAAAACACGTTTTACAACGCGTACACTTGTTTTAATATCGTCGTACTACGTATCTATATATCTCGCGAGAAAACACCCATACAAGCACTGACCAACAGTTGACTTGGGCGTTCGCCATCCCACCGATCACGTGAAGCAATCCTGGTCCGGAGACGCACAGAACCACCGCCGGTTTTCCTGATTTCCAAGCGATCTTATCAATAATAATTCACATAACTAATTATTAATCGTAAGATCTCGTCATGCTCGCGTGCGCGAGTTTGTGAAAAAATCGTTGAGCGTCGATCGTTAATCGCATTGCGTTCTTCGAAACGTCTGTGTCCACGATACAGTAGGACAGATATACGTGGTGTACGTATGTGTATGTACGTGCGCACGTACGGCAATAATAATTTACATGAACTTGCGGTGTGTAACGATTCTTTCCAAACTCGTGCCGCGATCAGAGAGATTCCGATTACGCGCGGTACGTATGCCCATGCCCGGTATAAGTATAGTCTAGTATGTCTCTCGTATGTTACTCGTCAGATATCCGTAGGCTTGCGCAGCGTAACACGCGGCTTGTTCGTTTCTAAATCCAAGGTACTGAACGCCTGCGATCTGCATAGACAAAGCTAGATCGATCACGGGATGACCCATTATTCCAAAAACGTATTCGACACCCTGTTAAAGAAAAAAAGAAAGAAAGAAAAAAAGAAAAGGAGCTGCTTGCCTGCCATTATGATAGCAAATGACAAGAGGTGTACGTGTCTCGAGATTCTCGAATGTACCAGGAGATCTTTTTACTAACATTTGTTATTCGCATTATCGCTGCCGATACAGAATAACGCCGTTACCATTGTAGGATAGGGTCAGGGTAGGATAGGGTCAGGGTGCAGTCACGGAAAAGCGATAAACTCGTCGTCGACGAAGACGACAACCACGACGACGGTGGGATCTAAAAATGTATTTACCGCCGCCGTCGACGATGCCCGCGGTCAAGGACTAGTGCAGAAAACCAAAGTACAAACAGTGATATTTACAGGGTTGACGATAGTGCAATGAGATGGTGAACGGTTAGAGATTTTCTTTATTGCGTATAAGAGGAGGTAACGAATTCCATAACCGAAGCGGAATGAATTTCACGGAATGAATTTCTTAAAGTTATGGTCGCGAAGGTAGGTATGTCGAGTGACGTCATGTCACCCCTGACCTAGAGTGAGAGATAATCGCATGTTTCGAAACGTTCCTGTGGACGAGTAGTAATCCGCCGTCCTGGATAAGAATAATCGTATTAATCGCAATTAAGTATTTACCAAGCAACTTGAATATTTTTCCATGACCGATGCTCGGCTACAAACGTACGCCACCCGTGTCTCGCTAACAATCTTTCCACATAATAATAAGTAATAAGTAATAATAATGATAGAACAGCGTGTCGTGTTATACCAGAGAGGAAATTTCCTCTCTGGTTATACGTATGATCCAAGTACGTACATATACGTTTTGGAAAACTTTCGAGGAAAATTCCGGATACAGCAGGATGTTTCGTTCATGTTCTTACGACGACGACGACGACGACGACGACGGAAGCGGCGGCGGTGGCAACGACGAAGGGCGACTTCCGCTGACACCGCGAGCGAAACAAAGTAAGTCTTTCGCGAAACGGGTTCGCGGAACGCTCCGTCGACGAAAGTGAACGAACCAACGGACAATATACGTAAACGTACGTTTGTACATACATAAGTATACGTATACCGTGTACGAGACGTTCCACGTCCGCGCATGAACATGACCGTGGCACGTACTGTACGATTATATAACCTCTGCGTGGCGTAGTTACGACGAACGACGAATTCGAAGGAAAACGTGTAGGACGAGGAAAGATAGATGGAAAAAATATGAAACTATCGACTACCTGTTCCTTCAAAGCTTCGGCGGTTATTTGATTCCCGTTCTTCATGTTCGAAAATGTTTCTTATGTCACCGAACCGTACGAACGTAACAAGTAGGTATGCAACAAGTCTGCTGCTGCGATGACGACGACGACGACAACAGTGTTTCGATCTGCTCGACGAGCCCCGTGTCGACCGTGCTCAGTCGCTCGGTCTCGATAGTAATCACCGATAGATCTATTCGCACACCATCACACATATCTTGGTCCGTTTCTTATCCATTACTGGCGACTGATCAACCCGAACTTTGGAACCAAACAGATACGAGTGGAAAAGAATGAGTAAACAAAAAATTCGATCCTCGCGCGCAACGCGCAGGCAGAACTTGCAGTTTCCTTTGTTTCCAGTCCTGTCCAAACTCGCGCCGCGAACCATTAATCTTTAAACGTGTTTCGTACATTTACGAACGAACGTAGACAACGAAGCGTATTAGCAAATTTTCTTTCAGCCCCCAGAATGTAAGCATTTTCAATTTACTACTCTCGGTATTTATTACTCTCGGTACTGTTTACCGCTTCGGCCAGCGTTAACGATCAGCGTTTACCTAGGAAGATTGCCAGTTCGGGCCGACCTTTCTTTTGTATGGAAAGGAAAAGTGATTTCACCGACATTATTATCGCGTCGAGGAAAGTACGTCCGTGCGTCGTCCCTTAAGCTGTCTCTAAACGCTTAAATCCTTCGAACGACCACGGTCGGTCCGGTCGGTCCGACCGCACAGTTCTCGAAATTGCACCGTCCTTTTACCCATCCTTTTAAAGCTGCTACAGCTAAAATTTACCTGAACCAAGTTTCGTGCAAAAAGGATAACGGGACTAGGAATTACGGCCTGGGTACAGCAGCAGGCTATGTACCTGGAACGCGTCCACTCGGGGGTGAGAGCTTTGTTATTCTTTCGGTCAGCGAAATTCGTTTTCACCCTGGCCGTTGTCTATTATTTCCAAATGGTCCGCCGTGTCGGCGGCGGCCGTAGTAGGATCACCAGAGGAGAGACAAGCGTAGTAGGTAGGTAGGTAGGTAGACAGTCCTCTGTACTTGACACGCGGTCTTTCAAAAATTTACTTTGCTCGCTCGGTCAGATGATTTATTACGGTGTCGCGTCGTTATTACATTCATCTGCGATTCTGCATCGTTCAGCTCGTTAAACGTGCTTCCTCGGCTATACCTACTTACCTATCTAGGACTAGGCTGCTGGGAACCGATACGCGCTGCACTAGAAATCGTAGCAGCTCATCGAGGTTCGATCGCATATTTTAATGAGCAAGCATCGTCTCTCACGCGCGTCGTCGTTACGTAATCGTTCTCGTTCACGTTGTATATTCTTCTGCTGCTGCTAAATTTCAGACAAGCGCCGAGCACGTATCCGCTATAACATATTAATCGCGCAGCGCAGGAGCATGTACCTATATACACGTAGCGTAATTGCTTCCGCTTTGAATCGCGAAATCGCATAAAAATTAACTTGGACGAGAAGATAGGCGCTATCTAAGTATTTGGCGAAAGGACGAAATTTCTTTTCACGTTAAATGTTTTCCGAACCATCGTTCACGTGCGAGCGAGTTACTTTTTCGCTCCCGTTCGACTCGACGGAGTCTCGACGGTCAATCGCTGTTGCTGCTGCTGCAAAAAGCTTACTGTTGTCTACGTGTCTACACGTAAACAGTGATCGACAACGGGCGGCAAATCTTTCTCGAGTCGCCGCCGCCGCCGAAACGACCCTGGACGATTGGAAGCTTGGTGGGAGATCCAGGTTCCCGGACCATATCTTATCGGCTCGTAAACGTCGTCGACGACTGCGTCCACGAGCAAGCATATATAAATTAAAATGATCATCCTTTGCCCTATCGCGGAACGTATTTCGACAGGCGAAGAAAAAGATTGCGCAGCGTAGCGTCGTCATTGTCGCTGTTCGGATACAGCGCGCAACGGCATACGCCAACCGCGACCGCGGTGCGACGAGCCAGCCACCGAATTACGTAAAACCTGAGCAAATTATTGAAAATTAAGGAAACGACATTCCACGATGTCACATTTCGCGATCATAACGAAGCGCAAAAAAATTGCAGCGACACACGACGAGCTATTACATGAACGCGATAATAGAAAGTATTTTACGGCGATTCTCACCGCCCTATCAGCTTTCAACAGTAGCAATTACTTTTTTGCAAATAAACTAATAATGAAGCCCATCGAATGGTCCGGCCGCGTAACCTCACGGATGCGATCTTACACCATCGTCGTATCGCCATCGTCGAAGACCGCGACTAATCGTAAGACCCTTGATAAGTGTACCTTCGAAAGGTTCCGATCCCAAGATCTGCTTGCTGTCCTTACGAGACGGACGAGGCAGCATTCTCGTATCCATGTTTGCAGCACGGGATACGCGGGGGTGCGCAACGGTGGTAAGACAGGCGGGGGTGCTGGCCTGCTAGTTTACTGGCTGGCGGCCGGTCGGCTCGAATCCCCAAAATTCGGTATCCTTCTTCCTCGTTACGTTTCGCTACGACGACGACGACGACGACGACGACGACGACGACGACGACGATGGAAGGGACGTACCTGGCTTCCCCACCTACTCTCTCACCTACCTGCGACCATTGAAATAGGCTGACCGGACAACCGATGTCATCAGTTGCTCGTTCGACAGTTTTGGGTACGGGCCGCGCGATCGGAGCTAGTTCTCAAGTAGTAGATTTCGACGAACCCGAGTTCGTGTTCACTGTTCGTGTTCCTCATCGTCCGCATACGAGTGACATCCCATCGAAGGAATCGGCACTTCCGTCGTTGAAGAACGCCGCCGCTCTCTGGTCGCAGGAGATCATCGCCCGTTTCCGATCCGATCCGATCCGATCCGATCGTCTACGTGGCCGGAAATCGCGAAAAAATGTACAAAAAGTATCTCTATGAGAAGTTTGGCTTGCCAAGTAAGTGTGAAAAACGATTTTCCAACTTGCGATTAATTACGCGCGACTATTAGTTCAATTTCTTTCTATTTCCGATTCGTTATCGTTCGTAGACCGTCTCACGTTCACGCGGCGAGTTTTCGGCATCGGCATAGTTTTCGAGACTCGTTCCCCGTTATTCAACCTCCTTGTTACAAGTCGATCGTTTAGAACCGCTTAGCCAAATTCCTTTCTTCTCCTTCGTTGTCGTCGTTGTCGTCGTCGTCGTCGTCGTCGTCGTAGTAGTCGTTATGACTTTCGCGTTCGAATCCAAATAATTTTTTTTCTCTACAGCGAGACGCGACGGTCGCGATACCAAGAGCTCGCGGTAGCGTCGTTCGCGACCGTAACCGAACTGTTCCTTTCTCGATGATCGTTTCTGCGATGGTACGCGCGTTCAACACGCGTGTCTACGTACTTTAGCCGTCGAAAATCGATCGCCGTACGTACCGTGATGAAACGTACTAAACGATCGAAGACGGGGAATTTTTCATCGGTGATCGCTGGAACGGAAATGGAATTCGTAATCGGAAGCGGTAATAATTTTGTAAACAACAACATACGGTAACGACACACGATTCGTAAACATTTCGGGGGGAGCGCGGAACCGTTGACGAAGCGATCGAGAACGTTCTGCCGAAAGACGTGTACCACACCACCGTGCAGTTGTTATTTGCTGGTATGCGCGTGTCGTTACGGATTAGGAACACGCTGAACAATAATAATTCGAACAAAGTCGAAGTTTGGTCGAAGAAGGCGCTGCGCGCCGTTCTCACGTTCTTTTCGCAACAGCGACGGCGTCGTCGTTGGTAATACGTGACGTATAAGATACGTCCTGGTCCATCTGTTTCGCGAACGGGAAAACGACTCGAACTCGAATTTCGGATTTCTGGGAACAATTGCGAATCGTCGATGGATCGTAGTCGGCAAACATACTCGTTCTCGTCGTCGTCGTCGTCGTCGTCGTCGTCCGATCACATTCGTTTCGTTGACGATAATCTTCTTCGGACGCCCGATGTTCAGAACCATTCGAGAGACTATACCAGGTTTCTTCGATAGCCCCGATTCTCTGTTCTGGAGAGGGTTGAGTAAGCGAAATACATACACACGTAATATCGTAGTATCTGACCGAGACTATAAAACGAACGCGAGCGCGGTGCGGCAACCTGGTCCACGATCCGACGATCCCTGTTCCGACTCATCACCGACAAATTAATAATACACCGACGAACATGGACGGGCGGACGATCGTACGCGACAGAGAAACGTGCGTTCCCCGTTCTCGTACGATTATTTAATACTGATCCGTTGCGTCTCGTCTGTGGTTGCGCGCAGGATGGATCCCGGTACGAGTGCTGATATGTCTGATGATGTTCACGGCCTGCTGGACCAACTACATGTGCAGGCTGCAAATGCCGATTTTGGCCGTGCCGATGATCAAGGCCCTGCCGGGGAATGAGTCGATGGGCGCGTGCCGGATGGAGGAGTCTCGATTCCGTCGCGCGATCTTCTGGTTGGACCCAGGTGCCTATTTGGAGGAGCAAATCCTGTCTGAGAGAATAGCTAAAGAAGCCGAGCAGGAGCAGGACCGGGACGAAGGCATCGGATCGCTGCCGAGCGTCGAGCGCTCGAGCTCTCGCGTCCGCAGGCAGAGCGGCGGCAGCGACGGTGAACAAGAGACTCGCCCCCCGGACGGTCCGATCGAGTTGTTCAACGGGAAACCGTTCGATTGGAGACCGGAAATTCGGGGCCAATTGATCGCCGCGTACAGCTACGGAAACGTTCCCGGCAACCTGCTGGGTGGTATGATGGCCGTCAAGTGGGGCCCGAAGAACGCGATTCTCTGGACGTCGATCGTGGCCGCTCTGGTGTCGCTGGTCAGCCCGATCTTCGCACAGCTTCACTGGAGCGTTCTTTTGATCTCGAGGATAATCATCGGCTTGACCGGTGGTATAACCTTCCCTGCTTGTCACTCTATGGTAGCGCAATGGGCTCCGCCTGACGAGAGAGCCCGCTTCATCTGGTCGCTGCTCGGCGGCACGTTCGGCACAATTCTAACTTATCCGATGGTCGCCGCTATCGCGCAGAACCTCAACTGGGAGAGCGGATGGTACATCCCGTCGTTGCTGATGCTCGTCTGGATCTTCTTCTGGACCATACTCGCCTACGACAATCCGGTCGAACATCCCGGTATATCCGACGAAGAGAAACAGTACATTCTATCGTGAGTCCACCAGACGCTTCGCGTCGCTTCCGTTCGCGTACTCTCTTCGCGTACTCTCTTCGCGAACTTGGTTCGCGCGGGCTGGGGTCCACGGGTTCACGTAGTTCACGGGGACGATGCGTTCGCAGGGCGCAAGCGGACACGGTGAGACGCGAGAAACCCACGCTGAAGGACACGCCGTTCAAGGAAATATTCACTTCGATCCCGTTCATTAGTCTGGTCTTGTGCCACTTTGGCAACATATTCCTCCTGTTCTTCTACCAGAACTCGATGATGCTCTACCTGACCAAAGCATTGGGATTCGAATTGACCAAAGGCGGGATGGCCGCCAGTTTACCGTGGGCCAGCAGGATGATCTTCGGATTCTTCTTCAGTTGGGCCGGCGACACGATCAAGAGGAAAGAGATAGTCTCCCTCACCATCCTTCGCAAGGGCGCGACGGTGTTTTGTAAGTATACACAGTCGCGCGTTCGTCTCGCGGTTCGTCAACACGTCTCGGAGAACTAATTTCTCGTCTATTTCGT
This sequence comes from Ceratina calcarata, assembly GCF_001652005.2. Lineage (NCBI taxonomy): Eukaryota > Metazoa > Arthropoda > Insecta > Hymenoptera > Apidae > Ceratina > Ceratina calcarata. The sequence goes on from NW_017177131.1 coordinate 62,725, forward strand.
AGCTCATCTTTTGCCCGGCATCTTCCTCATCTTGGTCGGTTACGTCGGCTGCAGGTTGGTCCTCGCGAACGTGTTTCTGGTGCTCGCTCTGGGATTCAACGGAGCAGCGAGCATCTCCAATTTGTCCAACAATCAAGACCTATCGCCGAATTTTGCTGGATTTCTTTACGGCATAATGAACACGGTCGGTTGCACGTCCGGCATGATCATCTCCCCACTGGTCGAAGAGATAGCCGGTAAACACGGAGTGAGTACCGTCGTTTCCGCCTTTCTTGTTTCGCATGCATGCATCATATGCACCAGTATCGATACGTCTCTCTCGGTACCTGTGTCGATCGTCGATCGGTATTGCTACGCTTTTGGCACATTCGAAACCTCGGTGCCGCCTCGTACTCTGCTGTTCGACGCATAGTACGGGCAGTACTGGGAAGTCGCGTGTGCTATGCATCCAACACGAAACGCTTTCCAAACGATCCGAATAATTTCACCGTCGACCGCACGAGACCGTCACGCTTCTTCCACCGAGGAAGATCACATCCACTCCGCTTTTTCAACGCTCACGGCTCGCTCTTCCGCTTTTTGGTGCTCGTTCGCGAATCGAAAGTACCCGGGGCGGAACGGTGCGGAAGGCACCTGCTACAGCTGATCCAACGCACGCACGCACGCACGCACGCACACACACACACACACACACACACACACGCACGCACGCACGCAAGCATTCATCCGGATGACGATCTTGGCGGTGCTAATTCGTGGGTACTGATCGTTTCTATATCACATCGAAATCGAATGTATAGTACGATCTGTACCAACAAGTCACACCGTCAGCCGATCACCATCGCAGCAACGCAGCCTAACGCTCATCGTCGTCATCGTCGCGTTAACAGCAGCAGCAGCAGCAGCAGCAGCAGCAGCAGCAGCAGTAACAACAGTTGTATCGTGCATCGTCTGTCGTCACTGAAGCGATGATTATCGATGTAACGTATTTGTAACTGAACAGTTTTATCTCTGTTTTCCAGAATCCGATCGACAGATGGCAAATACTGTTCTGGATCGGTGCGGCCGTCTGCATATTCTGCATGATCGTCTTTCTACTCGGCGGGAGCGGAAACATTCAGAGTTGGAACGAGATCAGACAAGGAAGGGACGCGGAACGCGCAAGGAATTGACGGTGGTTGCGGTGGTGGTTTCTCCCGGTTCCAGAGAAAAGAAAACCAAAAAAGATGTTGACATTATTTTTAAACCGTTGAAACGACGTTGCGAGGATACGAAGTCAACGATGTAGATTGTAGACGATGAAAAATTACGAGTAGCGTACCGAACGTGATTTACCGCGATTCATTCAACCGCGCGATGTGGGACGAGTTCGACGTACACATCGAAAAATTATAGTACCAACACTAATAAGATGTTTTTAATGTCTAGAACGACGATATCGTAGAGATTGGATCGAAATCGAATTCTATATTTTATACAAGCCTGTTTAGAACACGCGCGCGCGTGCGTAACTGTCTGTTTCGTTTTATTAAAAATAAACTGATAGTTATCGTTTTGGGAGTGTTACTATTCTTCCTGGACGGACCGACCCTACAGAATTACGACGAATTTCGTTAGAAACGAATTCCGAGAATAGGTACGCCGGCGGTGAGTAGACGCACTGTGCTCGTAAAGAGTGCAACGATTACGTTCGATCTACTCGACTTCGATCTTATATAATCGGATCGCTGGATCGTGTTACACGGCGCGTAGCTTCGAATAAAAATTACTACGTAGAATATTATTACGCCGCGAATCGAGATAGGATCGTCGACATTCGTCGAGAACAGAACATAAATATCGTCGAACGTATCGTTCGCGCGAATTTTGGAAAACGGGATTGGGAGGGGCGATTTCCAAGTCGGCAGGTAGACTTTTCATGGTGATTCACTGGACACGGGACGATTCAAAATTCATGTATTTTATTCGAAACAATGATAATTTTCTCTGAATTTCACTCATACACACTCTCTCTCTCTCGGGCACGTCGCCTCACGGCGGCATCGACGTTTCAATCGACGCTTCGCCTGTCTCCTCGGTAAAATAAATTCGACTCGGCTCCAATATCTGGACTGGACACTGTTCGTGTAGGTACTCGGTGGTGGCTCGATGACACACGGGAAACGGGTAAACGTGCTTCACCCCCGATAAAGCAATAACCTTTGCGCGCACTTCATTCCGACCAAACCAGCGTATTGTTTGATCTCGTCCTCCTCCTCGTCCTCCTCCTCCTCTTCCTCCTCTTCTCTCACGACAGTCGCCCGATGAGCGGCGGCGGCAGCCGTCTTCTTCTTATAAATTTCATACGGCATCGCCACTTGCCGATACAATACCAACACCTCGAGAGGAAAAAAAGATCACGGTCATACGGCACGTCGCACGTAGAACGAACAGTAGTAGAGTAAGCGCGCGTTACCTTGTCAACGTCGACCACGCCGTCCTCGTCGATGGCATCGATGTCGTCGTTCAATCTGCTGTATTTTTGTTTGTCCAGCTTCGACAGAGACCGATCTATGTCGAACCAAGCGTAAGTTTCGGGACACAATAGGTACGACGGCCTCATTCGTGCCTTGTATCGCATTTTCGGACACGCGTGTATATAAAATCCCATGTAGTAATATTTCAAATCTTTCGCTACTTTGTTCAACTGCCTGGTCAAGTAAACCTCTCGAAGGGAACTGCGGGATGAAACGTAAAACGATCCTTTGAATAACTGCTCGTTCGTTCGCGCGCGATCGAAATTCGAACGTGCATTCGTCGTCGTCACCTGAACGTTCCCAGGGAAAGATGAGAGTAGGCCGGATCGTAAAAGAAATAAACGCTCGAGACACAAGATGGTAAAATGTCGATCACGCCGACCGCGATCAATTCGTCGTCCAGCCAATATTGTTCGTGAAACGAGCCGTACCCACTCGACGGTCCGTCGTCCGGTGTCCACGGCTTCGGCAAACGACAATCGTATTTATCATTCGCAAAAAAGGTTCCCCCACCTCCGATTACACAGGGTGTACAGGGTATACGCGCAGGGTCAGAGCCCAACAACGACAAATACAAAGTGTACCTGTAAAGAGCTCTTTACGAGGAAGTTGAAGAACGACACTTGGTCCGATTCCTTCTCCGACACGCAATGAACAGTCATTTGATACTTTTTAAAGAGGTCCGCGCTCACCTTCAAGGTTTTGATAAATTCGTCCGACATGGTTCGTACCAATCTCATCTAGCAAATTAAAACGCAGGAATACGAATAAGTAGTATTACGACGAAGGGACGCGCGCTAAAAGAACTGGTCTTCACGCATAGTCCACTACTACCTTCAATCTGCCGGTAGTTCCATCCGGGTAGACTTGATCGAACAATTCCTCGAAAGTCTTGGCACGATTCTCCCGAAGTTTATACTCGTCGAAAATCGCTTGGATCTCCTCCTCAGATTTTCCTTGCGCCAATAATTTATTCCGTTTCCGTTGCTTACGCAAAAGCTTTGCTTTCGCGCAGGACCGAGCAGCGACAGCAGTAGAATTCATTTCTACCGATCGCAAACTTTGTGGCGTACCGTTCGAATCGACGTCGTTCCGACTGGACGCGACGGCGACGACGGGTATCGGCTCGGAACCCGTCGCGCTCAGATTCGTTTCCGAGTAGCTGCAACTCTGTTCACCTCGACCTTCGTCGATCGTCATCGACCGGCCAGGACGTAATCTCGCGTTAACCTCGTCGTCTTTGGCGATCAATTTCACGTCTATCACGGAAATACTTTCTTCGCGCTTCGATCGTCCGCGATTCTTACCCGCGATTGTCAATGCCTTTCCGACGTCATCTGCGAACAGCGAGACGAGAAACGGTAACAGCAGTAATCGATCATCAGGAAAAGGTCGTAACAGACGATCATCGAACGGATCGAAGGACTTGCCCGTGGAGGTGCACTTTACCTATATCGTCTCCGCCGCGATCCTCTTCGAACGTATCCATCGTCAGATCGTTTTTATGCAATTCGTTCCGCAAAAACTTGCCCATTCTCTTCAGTATCTTCTTCTGCGATTTCGAGATTTGAAAGTGCAATGCTTTACACCTACGAAAAGCAACCGAACGTACCAACAACAATCATGCGTATACGTCGAGAGACGATTACCTCCTGCTGCTGCTGCTGCTGCTCGCTACTACTCCCTATCGTTGGAGAGAACGCGTAGGGAGGCAGGATCGTAATTAAACTTGGTCGTGACTTACTTGATGGTGTACATCGGGCAACACGTGCGATCCATGGTCGATTTGTAACAGTAAGAACCGCATCTCCTCCAACCTCTATCGACCAGAACTTGGTAATCTCGAACGGTCAGCGTGTGAGTTCCCATACCTACACGTTCAACGATTCAATCCCATCTGATCGGACAAGAGAAGAGAAGAGAAGAGAAGAGGAGAGGAGAGAAGACGAAGCGCGGAAAGGAATCGAACGATTCGACGCGGATAGACGCAGATGTACTTGCCATGACTGAAATTCGTATCCGGGCTCTTGCAATAACCGCATTTGTATCCGTCTTGTTCGCCGTAGTATTCGACGATACTGTACGATTGCCTCGCCATTTTATTACAATCTTCGATCGGATTCGCTCGCGACAACTATCGCGTACCTGCACGTACCTACTACTACTACGCGTATCGTATCTACCACAGCCGTCCTCGGATCTCGGAACCGTCCGTCCGTTACTCGTGACTCACCGCGTCGCCGCCGTGCAAGCACTCGTCCCCAGAGACGCTCGCTCGATGATACACTAAAAAGGCTGTCGACGACGGAGCGACGGTGGCCGACAGCGCTATCGCACTTATAAGTATTTACAGATTCGACTCCACGCCGCGGCAGCACATTTTACACGAGACGTAAACCACGCGAAACACGCAGTTCGGAGCGAGCGCAGCACTCTGCGCATTTCCTCTCTACTCACACGCGCACGTGTAACTTTCTCTCTGGTGTACGTGCATATATATATATATATATATATACACATATATATATATGTATATATATGTATGTACAATCGTGTTGACGAGTGAAAAGCGTGCGTCGATCGAAGCCACGAAGGCCAATGTGGCTGCCGAGTTGGGAATCTATCCCGCCGTTGCGTTTCCTCCGAGCGATCGTCCCTCGAGAATCGTTAATCATGTAAATCGAGATCGATCCCGAAGGGGAAAGACTAGACGGGACGGGTCATGCACCAGCAGCAGGGAGAAACGCACAGCAGAGAGAAAAATTGTTCACTCTGCGTATATTATAGTAACGTGATCGTCCTGTTTCGCTCGGACCGATCGATGTCGTAGTCGTGGACCAAATAAAAGACGATCGGATGAGTGGACTCGTCGTCTTCGTCGTCGTCTCGTAAGTATCCGCATAGAGAAGAATAGGTCGCTGTACACTCTCCAGCGAAAGGATCGATGAAGCTCGACGTCACGCAGAAGGAACGTTTCGCAAGGGTTTCGGCTGCTGTTGAGTCTCGAACGAAGGACGATGCGTCGCGTAGGCGTCGGACAATCGAACGCGGTGTTTCCGTTCGTTTCTCGCAAGAACGAACCTGGAGACCACCCCCATGGTCCTCATGGAGAAAACGCGCGTACGCGGAACGAAACCGGCAGCTGGACGAGTCAGATCGATGAGATCGAGTCTCTCGTTCGACTTACTATGCGAGCCGATCAAGAACCCTCGGACGGAAGATCGGACGATTCGTTAAAGAACGGTTAGCAGCTACTCGGGCATACGTGTACACGGCGTAAACGCAGAATCATCGTTTCGCTCCTAACCATCCCCGTAAAATTTTCTTTTTTCATTCCTCGCCTACGTACGTAGGACAGAGTGCGCACATGTACTACATGTGTATATTCTCCGTGTGGAAAACGTAGGAGCGTGGGCGTCTGGATGCTCGTGGGTGTCTGCCTGTTGCGATGGTCGAAGAGAAGAAGCGTGGGGTGGTCGTGACGTACGCGAATCGAGCCCATCGTCGCGTATCGCTGGTCGTTACAAACGCGGACAAGTAAGTATTACACCTTATACGGAACAGATTTCGAGGACGAGGAGAAAGAGTGATTCGGAAACGACGTGTAAGCTTAGAAACGACGATGCGACGTCGCGATCAACGGAAAGAAGACGAACGAGAGAAGAATCGTCGTCGTAGCGGGGTCATCGCGCGCGTGGGCAGACGTATTTCCCAGTGCGCGTGTAAATCGTCGTCGTCGTCGTTGTCGTCGTACGTACCTTGCACACACACACACACGGAGTACATATTACGTCGGCTCACCTCGCGGGGCGAGCCTCGACGATAGCAGTTACCCTCTCGGCCGAGTAGGGGTGGTAGGGGTGCGCTTCGTTCATCGAGGTGGAGGTGGTTGATCGACCGTACCCTCCGTCTCCGCCGGTTTCACCAGTCGTCCTGCTCAAAGCACGCAGTCGACACGGATCGCCGGCACGCTCATTCTACTTCGACCAGTCGAACTCCGAGGTGGTTTCCCGCGGCGGCTGTATCTTCATCACGGACGAGACGGCAGAGTGACGTACAAAGACGACTCACTCGATTCGTCGAAGATCCGAATAATACCACAGATAGGAAGAGAGAGAGAGAGAGTGATAAAGAGAGACAGGGGGAGAGAACGTTAGTACGTACTACGGGATCGTGAGAAACGAGAAGAAACTTTTCGCTCGCTCACGTCAGAGTTCTCCGCGTCGAAATTCCGCGTCGGAATTAGCGCGGCGAGCGCGGATCGATTTCGATCGATTTCAATTTGGCCCGACGAGGGACGGCTAAAATCGTTTGAATAGAAATCGAATAGAAAAGGTAAGAACACCGTGTTACCGTTCTCGGTCTGTAACTGAAAAACGATTCTCGTCCGTTGCGCGAGCAACGCGTAGTACACCATGCACGGGCAGCAACGGAAGCTGTGGTCGTCCGGTCGCGCGCGAGCCCGGAATCCTAGAAATCTCATGGGAGAGACCGACGAACGAATCGACCAACGATACGAGTCTCGACGTTCGAACGTACATCTACCCTCGGCTCTCGCTTTTGAACCGAACGGTTAACTCCGCCGCCTGTAATTCGTTCAAGGATTCCGACGCGCCGAACGAACCGCGCGCGCGAGCCTGGATTCGTCAATGAAAACGCGATGAATGAAATGTATTTTTAATTGCAAGCTGTACGCGGAGAAAGAGTAAGAAAGAGAGGTAGGCAGGGAGGGAGTGAGTCAGAGATACGCGTATACAAACGCGACAAACGACTATAGCATTTCAAGACGCAACAAGTGTGCGATTTCTGGGTCTATTACGAATCCGGTTCGGCTTCCGCACTTCCTGGCCCGACCGCGTCTTTAATCGCGAACATCATCGGGATCGCGGCACCAGACGAGACGGAGCTCGACTTCCGCGTAACGTCCGTCGAAACACGGTATCGGTAAACGAAAACAGACCTCGAACAGATCGAGACGATCGAACGTTTACGAAGAGTGCCGCGCGAACGTCCTTTTAAACGTCCGCAACCGTTCGAAGACATCGCGCTGCTCTTTGAGACGAAAAAAAGAGTCTCACGACTCACGGCAAAGGCGATCGCCGCCCGCCGTACAACGAGTCGAACGCCGCGAACCAAGTCCGACGTGGATCTTTTCCGACGCGGAATGGAAATAGATTCTTGACATTTCGCGTCACGCGACATTTAGGTAAGTAAAGCTCGTCTCCGCCGCAGTCGCACACGCGGAGAACATCGCTCTCGAGCTCAGGGAGCCACGGTGCGCGGCGCTCAAGAGAACACTCGGGACGCGGGACACCGGTGACGCGCGACGCAGTAAAGCGTACATACAGACGTGTACGAAGTACGACACTCGACTCTTTCAGGCGCGAATCGCGCGGGCGTTCGAGTTCGCGCTTATGCAGCAGTTTCTCTCTGAAACGTTCGACGAAAACGTTTCCACCTCTGGTTGCAGACTGCCAGACGATGCGCCGCTGTTGGGTATTGTTGTTAGCATCGTGCACCGTCTTCGCCGTAGCCCGATGTCTGTCGACGAATCCAGTGGAAGTGGCGAACAACAGCGAAGAGACCGCAGGTAGACGAGCGAAACGTAAGCGATCATCATCATCATCATCATCATCAGCAGCAGCTGGTTCAGCGCATCGATCGCGCTCGCGTTTTTTAACGTAAGCATCTGTTTCTATCTCGCGCAGCTAAACGAGCACAAGAAACGTCGACGTTTGGAGACCAACAACAGAATCTGCAACCGCAGGAGAGCAGCAGCTCGAGCGCATCTCACTCGTCGTCCCCGAACGCGGACACAAGTAAGCGACAAATCTTCTTTCCGCCGCGCGTTCTGCGTACGTTCGTAACGTAACGAGACGCCGTCACGTCACGTAAAACGTAGGGAATTCAAGCTCCGTCGCGACGGTGGCATCAGGACTCGGCGAACTGAAAACAGTCCTGGCGGAAGAAGGGAGATCTCCTCGTTCGGGGCAGCAGCAGCAGCAACAGCAACAGCAACAGCAACAGCAACAGCAACAGCAACAACAACAACAACAACAACAACAACGACGACGACGACAACGACAACGACAACAGCAACAACAGCAGCTGCACGACACCGATCCCTTCTCACCGTACATCAAGGACGACATTTACGAGTGAGTATAACCGCAGCAGTGATCCAAGTCGAGCAGCAGCACGAATCACTCTCGTTTCGTCTCGATTCCCAGCTACGGTAAAGCATCGACGAACGAACTGACAAACGATCGATCGCCGCCGCTTCCTCGTGCCTGGGACGCGCCTCCTTATTCTCATTACCACGACGACGTCGACGAGAATCGCAGGAAGAGATCTGAAAAATCTATGGTCATCGGCGGCGGATCTGGTCGTCGATCGATCGCGAAACCATCGATCGGTTCTCGTCGGTATCCGACGTATCCGACGGCCACACTACTTCAGTCGGCGCAGCTCCAAACGAAGAGAAGGTAACCACCAGCACCACGACTCTGTACAGCCGCGGTGCCGAGTCAAGCCCGTCCGATCTTTTTTTCCTCGCGGATGCTCGATACTCGTCGAACACCGAATTTGCTGCATAACATTCCGCGTTCACGCGGCCAGTCTAACGACGCTCAGACGGGGACATTCCTCCGTTGTTACATCGTACGCACGTCGAACATACGTCGTACATTCGATCGATCCTTTCGTACAGGGCGACCGGGGTACGCGGAGGTGCAGAGCACCTCGCGTCCAACTCTTATTTATACACGCTCGGAGCCACAAGTGTCCACTGCCGGCCGGCCGGTACGCGACGCGACGTCGATCGGTCGAGATAAACGTGGCGACGGGTGAACGCGCTCGAAAGAAGTACGCACGATCTCGATCTCGAGGAAACGTGCGGTTCGGCATCGGCCGCAAACGAGAGCGCGAACTTTTTCGGCGAACGACTCGCCGACGGCATCGTTCGAGCGAAGATGTTCGAGATTCGCGGTAAGCGTGGCGTTCGTCGAAACACGGGGAAGAATCTCGGGGGTAGTTCGCAGCAACGGTTCTCCGACAAAGACCGAGTTCGCGTCTCGGGGCGCGCGCGGGCGTGCAATCCGTCGTTCCACGTAAACGTCCGTGCAGGCACCGTACGCGAACGTGGTACATACATACCGAGTCATACACACAGACATACGTACGCGAGCACGTACGCCCACGCGCCGCGTCGCTATGCGGCACCGCGCGCAGTGAACGGGCGGCGTTCGATAAACGTGACGCAATAGGGTAGGTTTCCGTGGAGGTAGTGGATTCAAGAATGGAACTGAATGGAACTAGTCGTCGCGGAGGACGAAAGTAGGTCAGGCTCGCTCGCCCGTTCGAGTGACGTAAACGCACGGGTACTACGTACGTTCTTGAGGCACAGTACGTACACCACGTATACCACGCAAGTAGCTATCGGGCCGCCAGGTCAGGCATCGCGAAACGGTCAGGGCTGGACCCGATCGGTCGACAGACCGATCGACGGACGGTGGACGAGTATCGAGGAGCATTCGGTGGACAAAGCACGACGGAATCGTTAAACTACATGAATGCGACTCGTCGATACAGCGTTCCCATTTATCAAGAACCGCGGTTCAAGAGGGAGCTGGACGTCGATCCCGAGGACGTTCTGACTCTACTCTCCCTGTGGGAAAATCAGCGTTACCGTAAACGGTAAGTGGCGAGAGAGCGAGGGCGGTCGAGGAGACGGTGGAGACGGCGATCGTTTGGTAATCGATCGTCTCGACAGACGGGGACAATCGCGACACGCCGTAAGCACACGCGCGTACATCTGTAAAATATTTTTCGACAGAAACTGGCGCAAGAACGTGTACGAGGAGTACGATAACGCGGCAGCGGCGGACGACGACGACGAAGAAGAAGAGAATCTTCCGCAGGAGGGGGAAAATCCGCGAAACGGTAAGTACGCACACGCGTGGAAAAGAGAGAAACACGGAGCGTACGGCTAACAAAAGCGACAAGAAGAATAACGATTCGTGCGTCCCGTTGGAAGCAGTAATCTCGTGGATGGACTCGCCGATGTATCTCCCTCGCAGTCAGGGCGTACCAGCCAACATCGGTATCCTTCGCACTCATCCGTTCGGTCACTACTACGACCGGTACGACGACGACGCCAACGACAACGACGACGAGGACGACGACGAGGACGAGGACGAGGACGAGGACGACGACGAGGAGGAGGCCGAGAACGACCATCGATACGGACAGCAACGGTACGAGGCTTCCAGGCACGCCGACGGAGCTCGATACGGGCTCGTTCATCCCTACCAACGAACGTACTACGAGACGACTCCGGCGAAAAGGTGGACGCTTCGGAGGAAGCGGTCAGTGCAGGTGGGCCGCTACCGATCGCACACGCGACGCGGAAGACCGTCTATCGGTGACGATTCTGGAACCGGTTCTCTGTTTTCGCAGATCTACGACCCGTACGCCGGCGGCGCGACTCAATCTCAAGCGAACCCACGATCGCGCGGTCATCTGTATCATCAGCGTTCGTTCTACTAGAGAAGAAGAATCTCCGGCGGTGAGGTTCTCGGCGAAGAGCACGCACGGATCGACCGGTCGCGCGCGCTTCGCGAAGGTCGAACGGCAAAGAATCGACGAGGACGCGCAACGGGAAGCATCTCGGCGAACGTCTCCTCTTCGACTCGTCGTCTCGGCGATCCGATCCTCCGTACACGAGGCACGCACACAGACACAGACACAGACCGAAAGACAGAGAAAACGTACGTACGCGGGGGAGACACAGGCAGAGAGATCGGTGGAGAAGAGAACCAAGGCGAATCGCCGGGGCCGCGAGCGACGGTGCGCGTATCGACAGACGCACCAGCAGCTCGTACGCTTCCGGTCGTGCGGAAACCCCTGGACACCGCGCGGGCGCGCTCACGCGTTCGAAGACTCGGCAGAGACCGTAGACAGGGGAAAAAGGCGTAACGAATCGCGCCGATCGGCACCACTGCGATTTGCTTTCCGGGCGTTTATTGAACACTGGCGTACCGACAGTTTAGAAATCTCGAACGATAGACAAAACGACGATCATTTACAATATCGATCCGCTTTCATTTTACTTCGTCTGTCTAATAAAGCTTCATGCAAATTTCCTCGCTGTTTCGCCCGTTGTAACCTCGAACGATCCTCTCGGCTGACTCTCAACTTCTTGTCTTGGAACTTTTGAAACTTTTTACTGAAAGAAGAAGAAGACAAAGGTAAGGAAGGTGGAAACGAACGCGGGAAACGGAAAGCACGGTCCGAGGGCGCAGAGAGGGCCCCCAGTCGGGCGACTCACACATAATTGACTTCGACGTCGCGGAGCGATCCCCGTTCCTCGGTGGGGACGCGTTCGTCGGGGTCGGCGGTCTTGCGGGCGACGCTCCTGACGGTACAGAACTCGGACGAGCCAGCAGTGGCACTCCGGCAAACGACGTCATCGTCGGCGGTGACCGACACGAAACGATCGTTACTGCCGTTGAGGACAGCGAGCCGGTCGTCCTGGAGGAGAGAAAATTCAGAGGGTAAACGAGGGGGAGGGGGAGGGGGGTTACGCGAGACGCGAGCGACGAAGCGGACCTGAAAGACGGGTTCCCACTGTTCGACGACGCCTACCGCGTCGCTGCGTCCGACGACGACACCGTTCTTGTCGACGCCCAAGTACTTTCCGTAACCAGACTTGAAGGCGACCTTGCCGGCGTCGCCTATGGGAAAAGCCGTGAGAATCTCTTCGGGGGAAGGTCCCTCGCCGTGCGGGTGCGGCGCGCCCAAAGTGAACAATCCATTGTCGAGAGCCTTGACGTAGACTCGCGTTCCAAACTCGACGGCCACCGTTCCCGTGACCTCGGACACTCGCGTAGCTCTCCACCAGCCACCTACAGACGAATCGGACAGGTATCAACAACGGCGCAGGAAGAAGAAGAAGACACGGACGTCGCGGGCGACGTCTCGAGCCCGGGCGGGAAGGGGCGAAAAATACCGTGAGCAAGGGTATCGTCGTGTCCCGCGACGACGACGCTCTCTTCCCGGTCCTTCTTCTCGCGTCTCCTCTTTTTGGCCCTGGAAACGATCAAGACACAGAGACAGAGAGAGAGAGAGAGAGAAGGCAGAAGTGGAAAAATCGGAGGACCGACGCGAACGCGAAGCGGGCAGACGGCGGCGGAGGACGAGTACTCACTTCTTGGCGTGACCCTTGAGAACGAGTCTGCCAGTCCTGACTCGATCGTACTCGGACATGCCGCGCGGGGCGACGGAGAAGACGGGCGGACTCCGGACGAAGAGGAAACGACGTCGCGTCCTCGGCAGGGGTCTCTCGCCGTAGGTTCGTCGGATCGATCGGTGGCGGTGGCAGAAGGAAGAGCGGGAAGAACGACGACTCGGGCAAAGTAAAACGCGAACGAACGCGAACGAAGGCGAACACAGGGAGCGCGACTGTCGTGCCGCGGACGGAGCGCGACGGACACGAACGACGCGCGACACGAGAAGAGGTCTCGGACGCGAACGTTTCACTCGCCTGGCAGCCACGGCACTCGCAGCGTCGCCACAGTACAGCGAACGGCAGTCGTGGGGATCGGACGAGCAACTACACGCGTTCTCGGTTCGAAGACTTTATTCCGTAGCGCGATCGTCCCATCGAGGGCGCTCTCCGCGTGCATTTATGGAGTCGTGTTTCTCTCAGGTAATAAAGGCGGGAAGTGAGTAACGATAACTATATATATTTATCTCAGTCTTTTGCGTAAAGTACAGAAAAGGCCAGAGCTGTGAGGCTATAAAATACTGGAGCTCGTATCGCGGTACTCGTGTCTAGGGACTAACGATCGTTTTCGAGGGCGGCGCTGACGTTGGGTTCCGTCGGTAATAGCGGGCATTCGCTGCGGCTGAGCTGCCACACATTCCAAGTCCGAGAGCACATTGGTACGGGCTGTATTTCAGGTAAACGTCCCTAGACCGGTAAGGCCGGGTGGAGAACTCTCTAGGCTGGGAACGAACCAGGCATCGCATATTTTCGTTCGGTCGGCCGGAAAGCGGGGACGACGCGACGACGGGGGGGACCGGTACGT
>NW_017177131.1:76592-77227 GCF_001652005.2 Ceratina calcarata
TGTTAATACAGTTCATTCTTTGAAAACACGAATTTCTGTCTATGGGCGGTATTCATGATCGTTACTTATTTTATTTGCTTAAGTATTCGTCTTAATTTACTTAAGTCTCTGTTTTGGAAATCTCATTAAGGAAACAGAGACTCAAGCGAATGCTTAAGATGATCTCAAAAATAAGTAAAGATTATGAATACCGCCTTATGTGCCTTTAAGGACAATCTGTTTAATTGTGATAGGAACATAGTTTGATTTTTAAAAATCATGAAAATGCAAATTACTATTCGTAACATTTTTTAAGAATTCGTTCTGCATAAGAGAAGCGAATCTATTGAGACTGAAACTCTCGAATTACATTTTTTGTTAATCAGCTGACGAGCCCAAAGGATCTTCATTTAAAAACAAAGGAAACAGCTGATGGTTCTGTGGCTCGTACGTTTCGTCCAGCTGGCTATTTTTTCACTGATAGAGCGTAATCTTATCTGGCGTCGGTTGGCAGTTACGCAAGAGAACACGAATTCGAACGTGTCACCATCTAATCGCATACAATCGGTCCCGTTTAATCGGCATGTGAATTTATCAAATCAACGATGACCTCGTCTCAATTTGTTTTGCAGTAACGAACGAATTCGATTAAGCAG
>NW_017177131.1:77346-78910 GCF_001652005.2 Ceratina calcarata
AAATATTAAAAATTAATTTTAGACAAATCTCTTTACACATTATTCTTTCACAATGCAGTCATTTTTACTGCTTTGGGCAATATAGGTATATACTAAGTTTCAGGCTTTCTAGTGTTAATCTCAAACTTTGTCTTCTAGGGTGAATCCTAGCGGAATACATAATCCTGGTTTGAACTGAATTTCTGTGGAGACCGGAATCAGTTTTGAAAATTTGGGAGAGTGCGAAGAGACGCGGGGTTAATATCAATTGCACTGACCTAGCCAATGGCCGACTAGATGAGGCTAGCTGTGCGTGTGCCCGTGGCGGGAGCAGATCGGTGGCATTGCACGTTGCACCGAGGCGTTGCACGCCGCTGCGTGTCGCGCACGAGGCCACACGCAACCGAGGCACAAGGCTTGCGCCAGACAGTCTGTTGCACAACTTAGGTATTGATCTTGGCCGGAACTAGTTTCCGCTACCGTCTTCACCGAGCTTGTTGTTTTCAAATGAAAAACCTGGCCGCCCCCGCATAGATAAGAAAAACTGCGTCAAGTACCAAATAGTAGGTCGGGTGGTAGTCATCCAAACGAACTGGATTTCAAATCAAGTAGAATCAATTTATGAGAAATTATGTTAGCCAGATTTCAAGATTCTATATGTATTGATTTTGTGTAATTTTAAACTGAGTCCATGTTTATGTGAACTAGTTTATAATATCTTCGGTCGAATTCGACTTCCGGTTTGCCAGAACGCGAGAGTACGTTGCACCGGGGAGGTATTGATCTCGCTCGCGGATGCCTTTTTCATTTCTTCTGTCACTTCTTGCGACTTGTGTACCCGTGACACGACAACGCCGATAGAGACGACAATAGAAAGGACCGAGAGGATTCTTTGTAGTAGTTCAATTCCAAATGGAGTTTTCTATGTCGAATTCGACTGATATGCTTTATCGAGGATTCTAATAGATGAGAGGCGGAGGTCGTGAGACATGACCAAGCAAGATTCTCACGTTCGAATATTCTGTCTCTTTTAAGAATCAGTAATTTTATTTTAAACAGAATTTCACATGTAAAATTCAACTGATATCGTTTATCGAAGATTCTAATTGATGCTAGGCGGAGTTCATGAGACATGATCAAGCTATATTTCGAATTTTTATTATTTCGACTCTTTTAAGTGTCAGTATTTTAATTTTAAATAGACTTCTCTATGTCGAATTCAACTAATATCGTTTGTCGAGGATTCTAATTGATGCTAGGCGGAGTTCGTGAGGCATGAGTAAGCAAGATTTCGATATTCAAGTATTCTGTTTCTCTTAAGCATCAACACTATTGCAGAGTTTGAACAATGATATGTAATATTAGTTTTACGTGTACTACTCGCGTATACCGATTCGAGAAGAAGATCATTCTTATAATAATTCAGTTGTTCTTTCTGTAGGGACACCAGCTTCTTCAATTTGGACTCGAAATTTGAAAGATCGACAGGCTACCAATAAATACATCAAGGTTGTATGAATCCTTATATAAAAACAATGACAAAGCATTGAAATTTTAATATTAATAAAATACTGTATAAAATTTT
>NW_017177131.1:81331-103084 GCF_001652005.2 Ceratina calcarata
ATTAGACACTTTTCATTACATGTTCTAAACTTTCAGCAGAGATCTTACGGTTCATACAACCTTAATTTTAAACAGATTTTCCAATGTCAAAATCAATTGATATCGTTTATGCACAATTCTAAAACCAGATGCAATTTATGAGGTCAAGCAAAATATCGAATTTTGCCTATTTCTACTTTTTTAAGTTTCTTCTACTCAGTTTAATTTTAAACAGACTTTCCCACGTCAAATTCAACCGATATCGTTTATCGACAATGCTAATAAACACTATTTAGTTGCAGTTCATGAGATATGTTTAGAAACAAAACAAGCATATTCTATTCGTGTCGTATCATTTACTGTTTTAAGTCCAAACATGGTCCACATGTAAAATTATACAGGGTGTTCCGGAAAAGTTGTAAGAGCCGAAAATGGTAGATTGGGAAAGTCTGAACGACGATTTCCTTTGGCAAAATGCAAAATGGGGCTTGGTTACCGAGTTATTAACTAAAAACACGGACCAATCAGAGCGTTCGATTAGCGAAATCTGTATTTAGAAGAAGAAGAAGAAGTCAGTAAGTAGAAATTAGTACTTTAAATTGAAAAATACTTGTGCATCGAGAATTCTGATATACGTAAGGTGCAATTTATGAAACGTGACTAAGCAGAATTTCTAATTTTCATCGATTTCCCAGTGGCCAGCGATAACTTACCGCGAAACGACGAACGAGTTACAACTGCGATAAATCCCCAATTCCCGCGCATTTATCAGTCCTCCAACTCTCCGCTCGTCCTCTCCTTTTTTTTTTTTTTTCACTGCCCCGATCACATGTATGTATATGTACATACATCGGTCTCCGTCGTGCGTTCATGGCACGTTGATTCGATCGATCTACGCCGCCACGTGACAGGTGCGAAAGAGAAGGAAAAAAACAAACGGAGGCGTTGAAACTGTTCAGCTAAAATAAGTACGAAGACTATGCGCGGATCGTTTATATCAAAGACGAAATGGGTCCCTTGAATGCGTTCTTGACTTCAAGTCTTGACCTCCTGAACTGAAGTCACGAGTACGACTAGTCATGAACTTTCTTGAGCAAATGAAGAACTGCATTCGCTAAAAATTATTCAAAGGTGAAGTTTTTTTTATGAAAGAAGTAAATGTAAGTCAGAGTGAATCTGTTTTGATACTGCATGTATATAAATGCACGTTGTTTCACTCGATATTAAGATTGTATGAACCCTTGCATAAAAACAATGTCTTGATCCCCTGAAGTCACGACTAGTCATGAACTTTCTTGAGCAAATGAAGAACTGCATTCGCTAGAAATTATTCAAAAGTGAAGTTTTTTTTATGAAAGAAGTAAATGTAAGTCAGAGTGAATCTGTTTTGATACTGTATGGATATAAATGCACGTAGTTTCACCGGATATTAAGATTGTATGAATCCTTGCATAAAAACAATGTCTTGATCCCCTGAAGTCACGACTAGTCATGAACTTTCTTGAGCAAATGAAGAACTGCATTCGCTAGAAATTATTCAAAGGTGAAGTTTTTTTTATGAAAGAAGTAGATGTAAGTCAGAGTGAATCTGTTTTGATACTGCATGGATATAAATGCACGTAGTTTCACCGGATATTAAGATTGTACGAAACCTTGCATAAAAACAATGACTCTGCCTCGTAATTAAATGACTATAAATATTTGTCACGAATTTTCCGGTGAACTTAATTATAAGTTTTATTAGAAATGATTGTAATTTCTATGAATACGGTTTACTCGATGGTAAATTTAACTCGGATTTCACTCGGAATAGACGTATGTTTGCATAACTCGGGTAGGTACGTGCGATTTCAACATGGCGCCAGGCTGAATAGAATTTGAAATAGAACAGACACTCCCGGAGTTAATCGGAAATGAAGGCGAACAGTGGTGTTTTGCAAAACTAAAGAGCGAGAATAAATCGAGACGATCTGAAGCACAATCAATTTCCATATCAGCGACCCTCCGACTACGTGACAACGTCTTCTTTGTTGTATCTTTGCGACGCGGTCTGCGTAAAGAGGAACGCGTTAGAAACAAGTCGATGCCAATGCCCCTCGGTATGAAAAGGCGACACAATGGAATATCACAGCGGTTTATCTGTTCAAAACGGATTTCAATTAATTTGACCTAACGCCCCCAATTGACACCCTGACGTCCCCTACTCTATTAAAACTATCGAAATTAATTAATCAAACTGGTATAAAACAGCGATTCGTTTAACGATCTATAATTAAAAACATTGTTCAACATCGATTGAATACGAATTGTTGACAAAAATATGGGGAGAGGATCGAAAGAAAGGATTTCGGTGTCGGGTAGTTCTCTTGGAAACATCTTCGCCGCCTCGGAGCTGTCAAAACGTGCGCATGCGCCGGAGGGGAAATGAAACAACAGGGAATGTCATTGACCCCGGGGCTGCATGTATCCAACGGGAGGTTAAGGTTAATTTTATCGCTGTATGGCGAAAAATACTTCCTCTACCGATGTGGAATTTCCACTTAGATACCGGAGATCGAAGGAACTGCGTCACCACTTGGATACCGCGGAGAGTACGCTCGTATCTGAACTGAGAATGCGAATCTATGCGAGGAAAGTAGCCATGACTTCCGCTCATTTGTCTATTCCATCTGAGTCGAACGAGAAATTTTTCCAGGGTTTTTTGGATCGTTTGGACAGGAGGGAAGCTGCGATCCGTCGGATTTGTAGTCCCGGAACAGAGGCTGGAAGGTGCATGAGAGTATCGATCTTTCCTGTTTGCAAAAGACTCGAACTTTCTCCAACCAGAAATTGTTCACTGTTCCGGCTGAAACGCGAGCCGAGGTAGATAGACGCTAGGAGGAAATTGAACTCCGCTCGATACCACGTGTATTCGAGACGACCAGTTTTATTAATCTGATCAAAAGTTCCGGTCACCAGACGCCTTGCCAATTTATGTATTCAGCATCCATCAACGTTGCATCGTCCTTGCTAATTACGTAAGCGTACCTACTGTCGCTGTTCACCGATGATGGGACCGTCGATTACCTCTGGATCGAGTATCCACACACTGCATCCACACGGTCGCACAGTGCACTAAAATAAAAAGAACGCGGAGAACCGGCGTATCCACACACTGGCCACTGGACACACTGGAAGATCCGATCGTTTCCCTCAGCTCGGGACGAGCTGCTCGCGAGTGAACAAACGGTCGATCCGGTGACCTCCGACTAATTACTGGCTCGGTACCCGGCAATCGAGATACCGGAAGCCACTACGTAACGATGAGTAAACACCTTGTTTCTCGTTCTCCACGAGCCGTGGATAAAATACGAAGTGCAGCCGGTCGAGATCGGAGTCGAGGGCGAGGCTCGGTGGAATCGGTGGCGAATACGATAAACGGGGTCGAAGTGCGACAGGTAACGTTCCGATGTACTGATGGCTGCGCGAGAAGCGAGCTTCGTCGGTGACAGCGACAGACTGCGTGCCGTGGGACGCCAGCTGAACGGGCGAACCGGCTAGACACCGGATGGTGAGGAACGGCGAACGACGGGAGGAACGGAGGAACGAGCGAAACGGGCGGACCGTCAAGCTTGCACCTTTGCTACCCGACAACGATCAAGCGACCCGGCCTGCACTTGGTGCTGCGCTCCGCACACGCGTCCGCCTCGCATCATCTTTTTCATGGCTCACGACGACGGAGGGGAAAGAGGGAAGGGGGGGGGGCTATTCACCCCCCGGTGCACGCGCGTTCCATTGGCCCGACGCGGTCGGGATGCAAAACGTGATTTTCTGGGGGAACGATCGCTACGTACGCGAAATTGGTCCGTCTCCACTGGCCGAATTAAGTCTCATCGATCTTAGCGACGACCGGTCGATGGGCCGGTCAATGACTGCGTGCATATTCCGATTCCAAACGGAATCGCACGGTCGGACAAGACGGAGGAGGGTCTCATTCTACTTCCGGAGACGAGGTCGAGGCACCTCGTGCGGAAAAACCGAACGACGGGGTCAGACGGCCGGGTTCAGTGACACGGAGAGAATTTGCTTTTCCGCGGGGGTGGAAAGGCAGTGGGACAGAGAGAGAGAGAGAACGCCTGCGACGGCTGGTAGGGGTAGGCCGCCCGAAGAGGGAAGGGGGTTGGAAGGAGAGAGAGAGAAAGAGAGAGAGAGAGAGAGAGAGAGAGAGCTCGGCAGGGTAAACGTACTTATATACAGGCATTACACACTAGCACGAATTCGGTCGCGAAGGAGAACGAAGCCGAATACGTGTACATTCGTTGAGAGAGGTTTCGAGGCTGTCTCGAAGGCGCACATGGCTGCCTCTCCCCCTCCTTCCCGCTGCTACTTTCGTCCTTTCTCTCTCTCTCTCTCTCTCACTCTCCCGGTTCGTCTGTCTGGTCTTTGCCCTCTCACCCCCTTTCGGTCGGTGGTCTGTCGCGCGCTCCGTCTCTGTTTCTCGCCGGCTCTGGGCCGTGCGAAATTCACTGCCAGTGGCGTAACCGTCGAGGGAACCCACCAGCCCCACTCTCTCGCCGTGTGCATCGCTTGTAGTCTCTCTCCGGCTGTTGTACACCCCACCCATACCGCAGCCGGCCAGCGTTGCCACTTGCCAATGGCGTTCCCAGCTTGTTGCAACTGGGAGTGGGCTAACCAGCCCTTTTCCAACTGTTATCCCACTCGAACAACGAAAATCCCGCCCGCTACCGTCTAATTTTCACTCCAGTCATAAATATCGAGTGTTCCTATCGCGAGATCAGAATCCTCAGCATTCCCCGTTTCCAGTCAGCTTATTAGATCCGTGCAGCATTTTTCTCGTTTGAATTTCACGTCGCGGACGTTTATGAGCGACCGTACGGGCTCATAACGCTCAGCGACGGACTGATGTAACAGCGGAACGTATCTGGATGGATTTTATTTTCCTACCCGGCGAACGTACCAACGAACGGACGAACCAGTCTCTCCTCTCACGGCGGGTTGAAGTGTGTGCGGGGCGGTCGGCCGAACACGAACACGGCCGCGCATAGTGCGTTCACACGAGAGCTTGAAAAGTGCAACGGACGATATCTCCTCTCTATCTCCTCTATCTCCGCGCGCTGCTGCCGTGCTGCATATAAGTGGGGGTGGTTGGAAGGCCGACATGGCGGCCAGTTTTCTGGAACGTGCACCGGCCTGCCTCTACCAATTTTCTTCCATCCGCGCCACGGGGCCCCCCTCGGTATCCTCTCGGTTCCCCTTTCTCGGGCCGTTGTTTCTTGAAACGGAAAGGGAACCGGCCGAGACCGAAAGGAACATCCGACCGATTTTTACCGAACCGATGGGCAGAGAGAGAGGCGCATCGATCTCGTTGATCCGCGGTTCAAAGAAAAATTACTTAACGGCACGTGAAGATCAGAGATTACGGATCACAAAGCCCGGCGGGGGAGGGGATTTCGAGTACGTTAAATATTTGTCGTCACAGGCTTCATTACCCCTCGAAAGGCTGATGGAGCGTTCGCGGCAGGAGTCAATAAGCAGAGGAGCAGCCAAGTGTCGGCGAAGGTGTGCGAGGAGCCTCCGACTTTAATTCGTATGAGTGAATATCGCTCAATCGAGCCGAGAACATTTCGACCACGCTCCGTTGGACCCTTGTACGCCCCCGATCCCCTGCGCCAAACATCTCCAACGGGGTAATTAGATCCAGCCTGGACCTACGAGGCGCATCGAACGTCCGACGGATTAACCGCCGCCAGGATCTCTGACCACCCTCCCGCGTTTTTAATCTCGTAGAGACCTGCGTCGCCCGTGCAACAGCTGCCCTCGCGCCGCGGGAACAACGAGAGAACAGCGGCGTCGTGTCCGGTCATTCATTAAACGCGAGGCTAACGAGAGAACTTAAACAATTCCCAAGATCGCAATGTTCGTTCTTTTCTCTCTCCCCCCCCCCCTCCTACGGTCCCTGTTCGACACTGTTACGGATATAATATAATCGGGGATATAAAAGCTCGATGAAGTGGAGCGAGCCGGCCGGCCGGCCGGCCTAGGTCGGACAAGGACCGGGCCGGAGCTGTACGACCGCGGGACGATGGTAGGGAGCGAAACACGGAGGGGGGGCAAGGGTGATGTAGGGGGAGCGAGTGCAGTTCTCGCGATCCAGCGTGCGTTGCACTCCGCACGAAAAAACACGGTCCGGGCGGGAGGGCCGAGGTAGGAGGAGGTGGGTCTTCGTGCATCTCCGGGCCGCGTCGGAGCTTATATTGATCACGAGAAAGTGCACGATATTCGAGAATACATTATACGCGGACTCTAGCCCAGCCGGACTGGCTATAGTCGCGCGGAGTATAGGCGGCCAGGCCGCTGCACTCGGTTACCTCCACCCTCCACCCCGTTCCGACCTACCCCCTACTATAACCGCCACTCTTTCCGACTTGATCCCCTCCCAAGGTTGATCGTCTACCTGTCCCTGTCCAATGCACTCCGCATAGCTCTTCTTATTCTACTACTACTAATACTACTACTACTAATACTAATACTATTTCTTCGTCTTCTTCTTCTTCTTCTTGCTCCTAACAGTCTGCCGATGGATACTCGTTTTCGAATCTGTCTCGAGTTTCCTAACAATTTTTGACGACACCAAATATACTGCCAGGCGATGGGGTTGTACAGAAGTTCTATAAATTGATAGATAATGAGTTTCTAATGATGCTTGTATGGTCGTTGATTCAATCACTGGGGTTAACCAAATGAAGCTTTCATGGGATAAGAATTTAATGTACTTACACAGATTGCATGCGATTGCCTGATTAACGACCCATACGGCGACACGCGATTGCTAGCCCCCATTCCCACTGGAACTATGCACATACATAGTTCATCAAGAATTGGAATTTCACTTTGGTTTGAAACCGTTGTAAGAAACTGTGCTATGTAACGCGAGGGCAGACAAATATGCAGAGGACCTCAGATTGCGAATTTGTCTAATCAGTCTCAAATAGTGGTGGCTGTTCACGATTGGCAATCCACTCAGTCGAATAAATCTTAGTTTGTCACGAACTGCATTTTTAATCCACAAAATCTGTTTCTGATTTGAAAGAAAATGTACTTTAAATGGAGATTTCCTTTGTCGTTTAAACACTGCAATAAGCAGTCGTATGTTCTTCATGCGATTCTTCTATAAACCCAGAATCTAATAACCGAGTAAAATGAAATCTGAGAAACGTATGAGGGTTAATTGGTGCAAAATGCTTCGAGCCCATCACTACCACGTCTCGTGGTTCTTCTGCCCCTCTGATTCTCCCTCTCAAACACGTCCATCGGCGTACACAGAGAGCTAGACCGTTCGCTCTCTCTCGGTTCCACCTTTCATCTCGCTCTCCTCCGTTCCTCCGTCCGTCCCCCCCTGCTCCCCTTTATCGCGTACCCCTATATATCTCTCGCGTGTTTTCTGCCGTTCTTTTTCTCTCCGTGGCTCCTCCGTCCTCTATTTTTCTCGGCTCTCTCTCCCCCCCCCCGGCACCCTCGCCCGGGTACACTTATCGCCCCGTGCGCCTCCTCTGGAATTCGCGCTACCCTTCCTCAATTTCGGGTTCATCTCGCTTTGTCGTCCTCGGTTTCCAATTTTCTAGCTCCTTAAACAGAGACAAATCCGTCTTCTTTCTACCTCCTACGATCTTTACTTTCCTCAAGAAAGATTTTGCCGGAGATTAAGAAAATTGGGTATTGAATATCTCGGAGCATCAAGTGTGCGCACAGTCGTCGCCCGGTTTATTCCTGTTTGACGATCATTAACAAAGGAATATTCCTGAAGTGGTCTCTCCACCTCCGCCGCAGGAAGTTATCATCGTATTATCACCAGACCGACCGGGCTGAACGCAGACTCTTCTCTCCTCTCCGTAGAGCGGAGTCTCGCGGGCATTAATCCAGAAGGTTCTTCGGTTCTTCGTAACATCCCCCGGGAGTCTCCCCACTTGCCGAGGAGACGTCTACGACGACGTCGACGAGGAGAGGGGATTCCCGGGCGGCGAGGAGGGAAACGCGCGGGCAGGGAGGCGAGGAAGCGGCGGGTATGCACGGTAGGGGCAAGAGAGGACCTTGGCCTTTTCGCGGGGCAAAAATAAAACCTGTTGACACCGAAGACCCGCGGACGCAAAGGAACCTATCTCTCTCTCTCCCTCTCTTTTTCCTCTCTCTCGCTCTCCGTCTCTCTTGACTATCCCGCCTGCTGATTCGCCTCCTCGGACTTCTGCACCGCTCTCGAATTCGCTCACGTGCGCTCGAGTTAGGCTGGACGGATCCGCCGGCTCTAAAAATAGTGGCCATCGTGAGGGATAGATCGGGAGGAGCCGCATTTGTATTCCCGCGATCGCGGCCTTATTTATAGGCCCGAGCATCATCGCCACTGTCGATGCGTGAAATGAACGCCCCCGCGGATTTGATCGCGCGCGTCGCCTCTGCCTCGCATTCCTTCCCTAACCGTTCCTTCTACCAGATTTCATTTCCCGCCACTTGCCTCGCAATTCTTCACGACCATTTCGCTCGATCTTGTTCGTAGAAACTTCGTAGGCTGTCCATCGTGATCGAAAAGAACAGATTGCATTATGCAGATGTTGCAGTCTTTTTTAAGACACGCTATTTTTCGGAAGTTGCTTTTAATAGGAATAAAGTAACGTAGATCCAGCCATAATACCTGCTTGCGTGCATACATCAGTCTGCACCCGAGGCTGTTCAAACGGTGAGCGCTACGACGGGAAGGTCCTATGAAGAAACAGTCTGCCATCCGTCCTATGATCCCGTTTTACAAAAATGGAAGCGTCGGCCATTTCCCGTCTCTAGCTCGTCTAGCCTGTGCACCAGGGTTTGTACACACACCTGCGAACGCTATTGCGCAGGTGTGCGTGGCCTTCCCGGGAAACGTTCGACTTTGCAGAAGAATCGCTGCTGCTCCTTTTGTTCATTCCCAGCCTCCCCTCGATTTCAGTCCGCCCGGGTTCAAACCACGTCTAATTTCTTCATAATTCTAAAAAGATCTCACGGGCACTTAGATTTAAATCTTGTTCCTAATGTCCATTGAAATTTCTTTGTGGATAAGAGGGGCTCTTGATGCATTTTGGATCATGTTCTTTCTCTGCGGGTATACAGCCACTGTGGCGTCTGTCTGAGGTTTGCCGGAGGCTGCTTCTCGTTTCTGCCTCGTCTAGTCGTTCCAAAGATGTACGTTCGAAGGAGACTCGCTAGATGCATCCGATCGGTAGTCGAATTTTACATAGAACCACCATTTTTAAGAATTGGAGAACCAATGCTCCTCTGGGCATCAGATTATTCCTCGATTTCCGCCTATTATTCTTTATTCTGATGAGGAACGGAAGTTATAGACCTGATCTTATTTATAGGCACGAGTTTTCAGTTGCATAACGTTATATAAAGGGTTAATGACGGATGGAAAAGTTGGAACGACAAAAGCGACGGGTGCAGCGCCCATATCGACAAGGGGTAAGCGTAAGAGGGTCGGGCTTGAAAGGCCATATCGGAAAAATTCTCATTTAGCCGCTGGCCAATGGAAGACCAGGTGGGTCCTCGTGAAAAACTCTCGAAGGGAAAGGGCCACGCCTGTCAGCCTCGGGAGACCTTATGATCGAATGGTGGGGGTCACCGAGTGCATCTGCATCCGGGAATTAAGACGTATCGGGCCGAGGCTGAACAATCGGGGTGAAACTGGAATACCGGGTGGTCCGACTAGGTCAGCTCTTTCCAGCGAAAATAAAAATCGCCCTCTCCTGTTTCCCATTCGACGTGCAACTGCGTTTTGCATCGTCGGGGAAAATGTCTGAAGCTTGGAAATCTATCGGATAGAACGAGGACGGCGAAGAGTTCGAAGAACGCAGCGGTTAACCGGTATTGGCGATCGCGGACGCGGGCTCGCTGTTGTAAAAGTGGCGAAGAGAACGTTCGAAAGACAAAAAGGTGCACTGGCGAGGAGGAAGAAAAGGGAGAGACAGAGAACCTTGGCCCAGAGGCCTACTGCAGCGGTGTGTGCAGCTTGCGAGCAAGCCTGCCTTCATCGCTCAGCCATTCATGTGGGAAACACCCTAGTATCCGTTCGGTCCGCAGGGTTGGGCCAACAACCGCCGGAAAAATTTCTCTCTCGATGCACTGCAACGGCCCCGCCCCGTCTACGTCCGGGTTGTATGGGAAGGAAAAGTTTCAGCGACTGCAGGCCATTGCAACGTCTGCCCTTGTTTCAAAAGTTTCAGACTTGACGAAATCATTCGTTACTTGTACTATTTCAAGAATGTTCCTAAGAAATAGCATAATATTAACAACCTAGTGTTATTGACAAAACTGTGTAGAAGAAACGACATTCCGTTTGAAAACCGATACAATAGTTTTCGAACGAACGAGACAAACCTCGAGAAACGTTGGTACCATAACTATTCCTAAATCCTAAGTTTGTGATCACTAGAGAGACGCGCCGGAAGAAAAAGTAATTCGAAAACCGAGGAGATATCGGTTCTCAACAATTCGCGTCCAGCGTGACCACAAGCTTACTCGGGTTCGAGTGAACTTGATCCTGTTGATTCGGTCGTTGCGAACGCGTGCCAGAAACCTAGGCAGCAGCGGCGGCGGCACGAAAAACCGGCGGAAGTACAAATTCTGATCTTTACCTCGGTACATGGTCCATCGTCGTACAGGAACGTCGTCGCATCCGATGGACCCGATCCCAATCGAGGCACCAAATCACGAAACGTCGCGACGCGTGTCACATCCTTCTCTCACGTGTATATGTGTGTATATGTCTGTGTGTGTGTCGCATGCGTGTGTATCTATCGGACACCGTTCGTTCGCAACGTCAGGTCGCCGCTCCCTGAGAGATCACTGCCCTCACACGCACACCCGGTGCCTTCTCTCGTTCCTTCGTCGTCGTGTGTCCCTCCGCCACGACGACGGTGCCCAGGGACGTATCAAACATCTCCCGTGCCCCTCGTGAATAATTTACAAACACACACTGATCCCTCCAGCGTCTCTCGGTAATCCAGCTTCGAACTCGTTAATACAGTTTTATCCAGTGATTCTTTGAACAGTTCTTACTTCTTAAGACAGTTCCAAGGTGTCCTGAGAACTTCGCTGTTGATAATTCAAATTCATAAACTTAGACAGGGTGATTAGAGCAATGCTGTTTGTTTGTATTTGAATGGAAATCACCTTGGAAGTTTTTCAATGTTTCGGTACAAAGTTTTGAAAACTCGATTCCCATCACTCTGTTTCATGTTCACGTTGCAAACCGCCGAACACTGGTTCATCGCTTCGTTCCCATTACTACCGTTTGCGAAGTTCCCTCCCTCGAGTCCGAATTTCGTGACTATCGAGCCGGCCGACAGTCCAACGGAGCACCGGACGTAACGACCACTCGCGAATATTTAGGTAAAGAACCTCCGCAGAAGCCCCGATCGCTGGTCCGCGCGGTTATCCAGTCAAACACGACCGTTTCGTACACAACTCTTGCGGCCCGTCACTTTACCTAGACGTGTCTCGTTCGCGAATTCGCGGCGCACAGACTGTTGGCGACCGATCGCAAAAACCCCTTCTTTTCCGCCGGCGGAAAGAACGAGGGATCGAGAAACCCTACCCCCCGGGGCAGGTTCGGGTGTGTATGCGGACTCGTCTGCACGTAGCGTCGGGACGCACACCGACGAGACGACGACGTACGTGCACGCTGGCTGAAGGGGAGTATACGAGGTGCACGAGCCGGCGGCCAGACGAGACTACGATTTCCATTATTTTGCCGGCACGCGTGGCAGCAGACCTGTTCCACTGCCGCAGACTAGTCGCCATCTGTGGTTCGCGAATCGCGAATTTCCTCGCGAATTCGTCCGGACCCACGGCGCTTGCGCAGATTCACGTACGCGAATCTTTCAAATTCAAATGATTCCTCTTACCCTTCTTTTGAAACCCCATTATATACTACTTTGCCCGCATGTGTAAATCTGAAAACGTTTCTTCTATAACTAGTTTCGCGCTTTCACCCGTCTAATCTTCGTTGAATTGAAGCGCCGCGTTTGAATGGGAAAAGGGGTTTCGACAAATGTAATTGTCAAGCGGGATTAGAGTCCGAGTTTATTTTTCGACGGGGGCAAATTTAAAGACGTCTTCGCTCCCCGAGGAAAATGTTACATTGTCCGGAGGTGAAGAGACAGGCCGTTAAGCCACGATCTCATTCGACGTGTGCGTCCGAGTCGTCGGCCACTCGAGATCTCTAAAAGGGGGTCCATTTCTATTATTCCGTGCGCATTCAAGTGGCTGGCGAACCGGACATTGGTCAAGTAGAGGACCTCGGCTTTAAATCTCCATATGCAAAGTCTTACGATCGGAGTATGTTAATTTATGGCGCCGATATCAGTGGCACTGGCCTCGAGTGTGCGGTCTTAAGAGTCGACGTCTGCGTTCTTAGAGCTTTTTGTTATTTCGTAAAAATCTTAGGCTCTCTTGAAATGGGAACTTGTGAATAAAATTCAAGGCACGAGATACGTTTCAAAACGATCAGTCACTTTTCCCCAAAAGTAGGATACGTGATAATTTAATTAGCGCTTTACGCAACTAACGGATATAGTAAGTCCGATCGACTCATAAGCTTCTACGGATTGCTTTACGTAATTCAGGTCCTTTAGAAATCTAGCGTACGTCTTCGAACCGGTCAAGGATAGAAGGAACGTTCCAATCGAACGATTCGTGGTTGTGGATCATATCTTCTGCAAATGGAGACCGGATTTAAATTTAGTAGTTTATTAATACCAATAGATGCGTCAGGGTTTGTTTTTTTCTTGCGAAGAATTTATTTAATTAAGCAATACTACTTAAAACCGATTTGGAACTTCCAAAAGGCGGTAATAAATCACCGGGTACGATGTCACACTTATTTCTCTTAAGGACACATTCGATTTTTAAAAAAAGAAACAGTGCGCAACCTGTTCTCCCTTAGTAATTTAACATCGATACCTTCTCATCTTTTCTTTTTCTCTTGTTTTAGTTAGACGAGGAGTGAGTAGATATCACGGCGATAAGAAAAATCATTTCGTCCGTTCATTGTTTTCTCTTAATCTTTGTTACTTTTTATTGGTATGTGTAATACGTATAATAATATATATATTTATATATTATATTCGTCAATATCGAATATATTAGTATTTTATCAGTTTTTTCTCTTTTCCATAAATTAAATAAATAACTCTTGACTGTGATATTATTAAACAAAATATTTTACAAAAGTAAATAGCTGTAGATTGCCAGGTGTTCAGTGAAAGAGTGAGGATAGATGTATATTATTCATTAGTTTTCATTTTTTGTTCTCTTTACTATATCGTCTATTCAAAAGTAACTAGACATCCGAAGCGTTCATGTTTATTCTCTTCTAAATCCCATGTTCACGTGATCTTTGGCGAGGTCATGATCTTCTCTTCGTTATTCTCATCGAAACTTGTCTGGCGAATCTCGTTCCCGAAACTATTAATCGTTCCGTATAAAAATAATAGATTGAACTAGGTGAAAAGATAGGGTAGAGTAGGAAAGGTCGTGAGAAAGAAAGAAAAAAAAAGAAATAATAAACGTGGAAGATTCGGAAGAGGATGCGACGATTTCTGACCGTCAGGAAAACTCTCGATGAAACAAAAATGCACCAAGGCGTCGCGTCGTTCAAAGGAGCCGACGTTCTTGTCTCCACGAAGAGAAACAAAATGATTCGATCGAGCGGAACATGATTATCGCCAACAGTCACACGATGCACACACGCGGATCCGATGCTCTTCGTACCCATTGCTCATCCGCCTTAACGAAAACGACCACGGCTGCGTTCTTCCTCGTCGTTCAGTGTTTAGTCGCTTTTCAATACCGCACGATAAAGTATCCTCCTTCCTTTGTCCGTCCTGTCTTCCCCTTTCGTTCTCCGTTTCTCTTTTTTTTTTCTCTTTTTATAGTATACGGCTTGACTGAGGTATCGAGAGGCAAGATGGTCGTTTTTTTGTTTTGTTTAAATGTTTTGTTCTTTTATACTCTAGGCATGGCGTAGGGTTACAAGTGAGAGCTGTGAGGCTGCTGCTCGTAGAAGAGCACGTAGGCTTCGTTGGAAACGACCGATTTAGCCGAGACAACGGACACCCGGCTGTCGTTGTACTCGTGCCATTCCCCCGAGTACGGATGCTTGCAATACGCCGTGTAATGGCCGGAGTGCGTCGTGCCCGAGTGATTCGCGACCCCGTACAGATTGTACGTGCAACCCGGGACTCTGGGCCCGGCAAAGGCACTGAGATCCAAACCTGTCAAAGGGAAGTCCACCATCACGTTAAGCTTGCTGCGGAACCGTTCCATCGGCGAGAACCGTTTTAAATCTGACATTCGTTCGTTAAGGAAATCACACCTCGCTTCATCTTCCTCCGTGATCGAAATTAAAAAGCAGGGGATGCAATATAAGAAATTTTGTCATCAGCGAGCATTAAACTTAATTAAAATAAACGACTGGAAAGAGCCTAAAAAAATTGTAAGAGTCTCGGATTTGTTTATGCGATTTTCGTTGATCGAGAGAAAAAGGATACGGATAACGAGAATCTTCGGGAACTTCTGTATGCTGAAGCTCTTGGTGCACTTTCTCCTCATCTGGCACTTGGAACAGGTCGGCTTCTCGTCGCCGTCGAGCACCTCTTCCCGCGTGAAGTGCTCCAGGCACTGGCTCAGTTTCACTGTGCCACTTCTCGCCGGTATCGGCAGGCTCAGGTCCCAGAACGGGTCCAACGTGACCGACACGTGGTCGCAGGAGGTGCAGTGCAACGAGGAGCGCAATTGACCCACGAACACGTCCACTACCATGCTGTCCTCGCTGCGCAGGTAGCGCTTCCAGCTCTCCAACGCCTTCTGACTGTCCCTGCGGGCAAACAAGTCCTGCTCGTTAGCACTTATTAGAAGCGTTTATTTTCTAAAGTTATGAATTATCATGGAAAATGACACGTTTACGATGTAAATTTAAATGATAAAGTCTAGATCGAGATATTCTTTCAAGTCACCTTTACACGTCATACGAATATTTTATTTTTTTCAATTTTTAACTACATGTAGTCAATCATTCGTTTTATTCTTAGCTTCTAATTTACTCTGTGTTAAAATGAAAAATAGAGACTTACGTATACATCTCGGGAATATCCGTGTGTATCGGCTGGGGCTTCACCGTGACCCTGTTCACGTCCTCGTGCAGACCTTCCAGCAGGTATCTGAGGAACTCCTGAGCGTCCTGTTGGCTGTAACCCATGAACCGCGGCGCGAATCTCTGTATCTGAGACTTAAGCGCCGTTGTGTTTACCACGTGGTCACCGCCCACCTCCCACAGCTCGTGGATCACCTGGCTGAACGCCTTGATCAACGCGCCCTTCATGCTGCTCGTCGTGGTGTTTATGTCCGCCGGGTACTGTTCGTTCAGCAGATACTCCAGCAGCGGTCTCGTGTTGCTCAGGCATTGAATCACGCTGTTCATGAAACACTGAACAATTTCTACGTGTGAACCAGAATTTCATACAATCGCAAATTCATGAAATAATGAAATCTAAATGCGAATCACGATTTTTTATTAAAATTATTAAGAGTTTTCTGTATACTTACTGTATTCCCGATATTCCTCAACCCGTTCAGTCCACATCGCTCATCGCGATGCGCCTGTAGCCGATTACGCGCCGATTTGTTTGTCGGGCTTCCTTCCTGGAAACACAGTTCAAGATTACTCAAGCTGCTCGCGTATGGTCTTTACTGAAGGGCTCTTCCTACTCGTCTACGGAAGGGGGGAGGGCGAAAACCGTCAGATAACGTCGCGTTCTCTGTTCTCAGAGCGACTAGTAGACTGTTTTTAGTGGTGGCGGTGTCTAGCTTTTGCGGCACATTTCTCACACGCGTGCACACCACGAAGTCGATGGGGGAGGGGTGGATACGTTCATACAAAACTCGGTTAGTCTCAGACGGATAATGTACAGAGTCTCAGTTTGAAAATAATGGAATATTTCATAAAGAACTTGAAGACGTATAAAGGCTGTTGTAGAAATTGTTTCTAACGTCGTAACACGAAAACGCGTGGGATTTAAAGGTGAAGGTCTGCGCGTTCGTATGCCATATTTTATTATTCATCGTATGATAATCAGCTTATTTCGTAATGAAGCCGGGGAACAAACTCTGTGGTAAACGTTTGTCTTTTCGAAACACTCCATCGGTTTCAATTGAAAACATAGTTCCGCCTCGTACATAGAGCGCACATGGGTTAGTGTCCAGCACGAAGTAAAACATTTCACACAGTACGTACATATCTCGTTGCGTTCGACCTCAGCGTATGGATCGTTCCGAACAGAAAGTACGCCCAACATAAAATATTCAGAAAAGGGAACACGTCGTAAATGTCTAAGGCATCGAGAAGCCTGAACGCGTCGCAGAGCGACGCGGTCGTCATGTGCGTAAGGACGTTCTCCCGGGTTTCGAATTGGATACGAACTCACCTTGCGACTGGCTGGAGGCTGTAGAGTAGCGCGCGTGGTCACTACGGACTCGGCGAACCGTACCGGGTAAACACCGGACGTGACGCGTTTGCGCGGTGTCAGAGGTGCCGCGGCGATGCCGAGGAGGAACGCGTACATGAAGAGCAGGGCGATCACTGCCCACACGCACCACAACCCCCAGCCTATCACTTGGGTGTAAGCCAGTTTACAACTTTTCCGGGAACACTGTCATCATCCGACGCACGACCGACTTCCGGTGAACGTCCGAGCCGATCGTCATCGCAAACGAATGTACCTTCGAAACGATTTCACACGGTGACTACCGGCGAACCGAACGATCGCCGTGTCACTGAAGGATAAGCGAAGCGGAAACCGCGGTCGAGGCTGCGACTATGCGGGTCGGAGGAAAGTTTCTGCGGTCAAACGCGAGTACCCTGTCGCGTGTGTTCGAAGATACTCCACTCGGATGCGGCCCCCACTCCGCCGAGCTGGCACGCTGAGTACCGCACATCGGCAGAGATGGATCAGTCCTTGCCTAGCGCGGAGGATCAGAGGAAACCCAGGGATGGTCCGACCTTGCAGTGACCGAAACAAACGTGTCGCATGGATTCTATGGTTCAGCTGGACAGAGATCGGTTGGGGTGCGCACTGGTGAATCGTGCGGTCGATTGTACGCGTGTACTTAGAGAGGAATCGCAACCACGAGGTACCGTTATGCTGCGGGAGAGATCGGTCTTTCTCTCTCAGCCCCGACCGGAGAGCTGCGGTCTATTAATAAAAGGCAGCTCGGCGAGTAACCGTCGAACACTATGTCCGAAGAGGAACAGTGGACTCGTTTCGTAACCCGCGCGCGGACAAGCAATGGTAGCGTACGAGCTGAATGCGATGGTAGCTAACGACGCATCGTTCGTCCCCCCTTCTTAATCCCGCCACCACCACCACCACCGCTTGTTTCCACGGAGGACTCTATACAACTTGGGTATACCTTTGCCACGAGCCAGTGAACCTTACGTGAATCGAGGGGAGAAAAGAAAAACGTCGGGTCACACGAGAATTATTCGCGTGCTGAAGATAGACAGCGGCGCGTGCGTTGTTTCGGTTTGCTCGGAAGACCGAGGCTACGCCAATGAATGACTTTATTAATAATAGAACGTGAGAATGAAACAGGCTAGACTAGAATGCGCTATGCGCGACTTTGAAAACTGCGATTTCAACGAGCACACGGGTGGATACAGAATGAAACTCGATACCAGTCGTAACGACGACGACGAGGACGAAGACGACGACGATGACGACGACGCGCAATATTTTTGTAACGTGGAGATCGATCGATGAAACACCGGCCGACTAATTAACGGAAATGAGTTGGAGACACTCACGAACTGATCGACGACCCCGCGGTAGAGATTCTGGTGCGCCGTGGACGGTGCGGTGGGCGAGGAGGTCAGAGAACTGGCAGTGCTACTCGAACCGGAGAAATGACCATCCGGTCTCCTGGATGTGGAAGGCACGGATGGGTCGTCCCCATAAGTGCCGGACGGTCTTCCCGCCACGCCGTTTTGCAAAATGGGCGGCGTGCCGCCCACGAATTCCGTCTGAACGATATCGTACGACGTGGACGACGCGTTCCGTTGCTCTCCGCCGTCCTCGAAACTCTCCGGGTCGCCGGTACGTCCGCCACGGAGGAACGATATCTCCTCGTCGACGATCCCACGTATTACCTCACCACCGCCGCCTCCGCCGCCGCCGCTGGTCTCGCCCCCAGTGTCGTCGCCGATCTCCACGTCCTCTTCCTCCGGGCGGATCTTCTCCTGAGCGTTGTTGTTAATCAGCAGCCCGCCGTTACTCGGATTAGTGGCTAGGTTAGTGAGCAAGTCGAGCTTAACACCGATCAAACCAGCATCGCCAGCACCGCCAACACCGGGCACAGGATGCGACAAGAGGTTACGCTTAGCTGGTGAAACCTCGTCGGTCCGATGGGCAGCAGCACCGCGTTGTTGCTGTCGTTGCTGCCGTTGATGCCGGTTGTTCAGGTGCTTGTTGTTGTCTTCGTCGTCCGCGTCGTCGTCGTCCTCGTCATCGTCTGAGCGGTCTGACCGGTCGTTGTTGTTTATCCCGTATTGAGCCACCGCGGAGCCACCGCCACCGGCGCCGCAGGAGCCAGGGTCCTCGGCACCGTTGCTCTTACTCCCGCCGCCACTGTTGTTATTGTTGTTGTTGTTGTTCTTGTGCTGATCGTCGTCGGCGTTATTGTCTCCGTTCTCGTCATTGTCGTCATCGTCATCGTCCAAGTCGCGGATTATGCCGCGCTCGTCGATCGTTACCTCGCCAGGCGACGCGGCACTGTCCGCGCGTGCATGCCCGCTGCTGAGCACCGTGCTGCTGGACAGTGGCCTTCTCTTCGACCTGGACCAGAGCGCACCGCTGACGGCGCAGGAAGACGACGATGAGGACGACGAGAGCGACGACTCCGGACGGTGATCCCTGCGGTCCACTGCCAGGTCACGTTCGTCGCCGCCGAACAGCTCCGTCAACGACGAACCGGCCGGATGATGCTTCCTCTGGTGATGATAATGATGAAGGCTGCTGCTGCTGCTGCTGCTACCGCCGCTCGCTGCGCTGCTCGTCTGATGAATCTTCGGCGTGTAACCGGCTGGCGAGTACTTGATCAGGTCCGCGGCTGTCTCCAATCTCGAGGACAACGAGGCGGCCGATTCTTGGACAGCCCTGTCCCTGGACGAGATGCTCGACGATGACGACGACGTGGACAACCCAAATCTGGTGCCGCTGGTGCCGTTCGCCGTCACATTCGTGGCCGTGCTACCGCTGCCCGTGCTGCTATACGCCGACGACGAGACTGACCTGCAAGCGTTCGGCCAATGTGAATATTGCGAACATCCTTTTTCATTCGGCTGGGCCCGCGGCCAAGGGCTACCCTCACTCTCGTTACCTCTCGCTCTTTCGCTCGCGGGGTTACGCAATCCTCGGTATACGAGAAACACGCGAGTAAACACACGCACGCGCGAGTCACTTATATATGGATCTATATGAGTAAGCGTTTTTTCACTCCGTGTTAATAGCGGTTAGTCGAAAAAGAAAAACGATCGGGAAGAGGTCGCCGGGTCCTACCATCAAACCTTCCCGCCCCCCCGATTGTCTACTTCCTAAAGTTCTTTAACCGGTCCTACGACTATGAAACGGGAGAAGGGTTTTAATTAGCAGCGGACCTTCATCGCGGTTTTACTCAACGTGGAAAAGGCGAAGCAGGAAGAGGACATAAAGGAGTTTAAAAATAATCCTCACCGATGATGAATAAAGAGGAAGGCGGTGAGATCGATGTCGCTGGCCTACATGTCGGCCAGGTACTCTTCGGGGTTTGCGGGTTACTAAATCAGACGCGCGACACCGTTCGCGGATTTGGAAACGCACTAGATATTTAAAATATAACACTCGGCGCGCACGTGCGCCAGATACCCTCCGCGGTTGCGGTAACAGGACGGCCGCGGCAGGATTCCGGGGAGAAAGTAACCGACACTCTTCCCGCCTCGGTCGCATCGCCCCGCTAGGAGACGAGGTCAAGGCCTTACGCCACGCTTCCAACGTCAATCGCGATCGATCAGCCCGCTCGTATTTATACCCACGTGCTTGTTTACCGCGACGGCTATACACGCCGTCACGAGAGTCCATAGCGCGCAAACACGAGTTTTCGATCGCCGTTTCTCTTTAATGCTTTTCACATTCTCGCCACTACTTGGATCTACGTATTCGATTAACTGACTACCTCCAAGTTGTGCGAAACTGATATGGACTCTCGTGACGACGGGAATACTCTCATGCGAGGGATCACCCTAATTTCTCACTATCTTTTTTTTACAACTTTTTAGGCGAATGAATGGCAGAGATCAGGACGTTTCGTAGTATCTACACTGCAAACGTATTAGTGAACAAGCAGAAACTCGGTTACATAAACAGATAAAATCACGGATCCCGAATGGATGTTAAAACGAGACGAGGACCGCGGCGAAAATACAGTAGCAACGAGATAATGCGATATCAGTGGAGAAACGGGTTTCCCCGCGCGAGTGGCACGGTTCTCAGGTAGCCAGTCCAGGTTCTCTACGTCGACCTCGACCTTTGCCTTTCGCGCCGGCTCGGCCGTGCCACAGGAACGGGGACTCCCGGCGTGCTCGCGCCCTCCTAATTGGATCATTGTGACGCGGACAAAAGTAATTGGCGCATTGTAAAGGGTGTCGTCGGGGTACCTGTTGCCCGCCGATGTATTTATAACGGGCCGTGGCCATTTTGTTGTCCACAGCCGCGTCGCCAGAGGAACGCGAATTGGCACGAGAGTGATTCATCGACCGGGAAAAAGGGAAGAGAGAAGAGATCGATGACAAGGGAGCGTGTTCCGCCACGTGGTCTCTCTCTCTCTCTCTTTCTCTTTCTCTTTCTCTCTTCCCCCGTGACTATCTTCGAGCGACAACAATCGGGTAACTCAACGCTTTGCCGACCGCGTTTTTCTATAATTAGACCACGCTGGACCGGCCCGCTATTTTCGAGTCTCAAGGAATTCCATCCGATCGGACCTCGAGGAGTTTCGTTAGTCGCAGCGACGTTATTACTGTTGACCATGCACAAGCAGAATCGTCAGGAGGTGGTAAACTGGTTGCGTTATCGTTTAATCGGATCCCGTCGGCGAAGCATTAAAGCGGACGGTTATCGACCAACAGGGTGAAAGAAACACTCTTGACCTTACGGCCGCGTCTTACAAACATCCCCCCCGGTTTCCGAGGGGGACATCGCCTCACCTTGCGGGTGAGCAGCGAGACCGGTAGTCCGACACGTAGCTTCTGCGGATGCTCGTGCCCGTCGACGAGTAGAAACTGTAGGGCCGATCGAGTATCAACCATTTAATTAACTTCTGCGATTCGAGCCACGGATCGGCACCACGGCTCTTCTTTAAACGATCTCGTAAGACAGAGTGGATCCACGATGATAAAAACCGCGGTTCATCTCGATTTATTTCCATACTCGCAAAAGGACTGACCCTTTGCTGGCGAAAGGTGTCGTCTATGGTCGATGCAACAAGTACGATATTTTTAACCCGTCCACCGAATGCCAGCAAAAGGTTGAGCCTGTTCGATCGCAGCTGGACGTAGGGGTGTTCGATTCCGATTCAATTCTTTAAAAAAATCGATACTTTTGATTAAAAAAAAAAAATATTGTACAGAGTGGAGAAGACTAAACGGACCTCGTCCAGAAGCCT
>NW_017177131.1:103108-104443 GCF_001652005.2 Ceratina calcarata
AATAATTACTGGTTAAAATATCGATTTTTTTAATCGATTTTTTGGAAGAATCGAACATCCCCCTGGACGTGATTGCCGATCCTGGATCCGTCGAGGGAAGTCGTGTGAGAACTGGACGAGGGGAGACGTTGGTTGTGGGGAGGCGGGAAGGGGGTGGCGGTTCAGCGCGCCGAGGGAGGAAATGAGACTCACCTGCCTGACGGGCAGTAGGATCGCCTGCATTCGGACGTATAGTTCGAACGGTAGCCGAAGCTGCTCGACGACGGGGACGAGTAGAAGTTGGTGGGTCGATCGAGTATCGACGAGGAAGCAGTAGTTCGGTAGGTGGTCAGCTTCGAGGTGGACGTGCCGATAGCGGAGGTGCTGGTTCCGGCGCTACCGCTGGAACATCGTCTGCTGGGAGAATGCGGCGCCATTGGACTGGTGCTGTACGAGACTGCTACGGCGCCCGCCTGGCCCCCACGATGATACGACATTGCACCCGGGTCTCACCGGTCTCTCGCTATCTCTCCCTCCCTCTCCCACTCTCCCTCTCGTTCTGTCTCTATCTATCGCTTTATCGCTCTAGGACTCGATCTCTGCGAACCCCTTTCCTGAATTCCAACACAATTGAGGAGAGATCGGTCAGTAAATCCGGTGTTCACTCTCTAAACAATTTTCTACAGCTAATTTCTTTTCCACCACGGGACCTCACGTGGTTAGAAATCGTCGAGCTCTTAAAATCAGATAAGACCGTCCGTGTCTATCGACGTGTGCGACGCGAGAAACGCAGCGATTAAAAGAACAGCTTCGCAATGAGAATCGTATTCGTGTTAAAGAAAAACTGATTTCTTTTTATAAATCCGGAATCGACCTCTGAGCGATGATTAATTCTAATCGCGCGCAGTGCGACCGCATGAAACGTTCCGGAGGAATAAAGGGTGATTTTCCAGCTTCAGCGTCGACCTTGCGGCTCGGCCGAGCTACTTCACCTTGTCCCCCTTTTCTTTCACCACGGAAGAATCTACCCGGTGGACGGGAAAAAATCGACTGCTGGCAACGAGACCGCATTGCGTTATGCGATCAATCGGGCATCGATTCACTCTTTTGTTTTTCGTAGTAAACAGAAGGGAAGTTTCGGTCGAATACCGGAAGTACCGTAAAACGAAGAAATGCCAAAGGTTACTGGGTCTCTTAAGGATGTATTGGCTATACAGTCAATCCCAAAAGTTTATGCACTTTAGAAACACATTTTTTAAAAAGAAATCAGACGTCGGAAGAACATTGCTAATAATAAATAACAAAAAAAAATTTTCGTTTTTGGCCAATACCTCCCAAACCATTGGACATACGGAA
>NW_017177131.1:104644-123306 GCF_001652005.2 Ceratina calcarata
TAGTTATTTATTATTAGCATTATTCTTCCGACGTCTGATTTCTTTTTAATTAT
Organism: Ceratina calcarata; assembly: GCF_001652005.2. Lineage (NCBI taxonomy): Eukaryota > Metazoa > Arthropoda > Insecta > Hymenoptera > Apidae > Ceratina > Ceratina calcarata. The sequence continues at coordinate 104,698 of NW_017177131.1, forward strand.
AGGAAATGCGTTTTTCTAAGGCACATAAACTTTTGGAATTAACTGTATAGCCAATACATCCTTAAATTCATTACTCTCGCTATTATGATTTTCTAAATATACCAAACTGATAACAGCTGAGATATCAATTGGCATTTAGCATTTCGTCGCTGTGGAAATATTTTACAAAACTGAACAAGTGAAACTATATCTGACTGTTTATCTACGATAGACAGGAAGATAGTGTCGATCGTGCAACGTAATCAAGATATGGAACGGTTCTTTTCTAATCGTTAAGCAGAAAAGGAAATTACATAACAGGGCGTAGCTAAACCATAATTCCTCCATTTGGGAATTAAAGACAAGACCTCGGCAAGTTTAATCCTGATGCATCTCGAGATCTCTCGCGGTGGTGCGATTAACTGGACCGGTTGCGATTCTGTTTTTGGAATTAACGGCGGCGTAAAAATTGTTCGCGCAAGGGGGGAATCCGCGTCTCTGCCAAATAGCTGGCGTCAAGAAAGTCAGCCACGTTTTTCCGCTCGGACCTGGCAAGCATCCCAGTTTTCACCGGAATACATCGGACGCGCAAAACCAATACGAGAAACGTCTTGAATTTCCTCGAAGATCGTATAACGAGCCAGAGGACGGAATAAAGAAGAAAAATAAATAAAAAAAAAAAAATTATCATTACAGCTCTTGTGTACCGCGCGTGTGACTTGCGATTCTTCTTTCCTGACTTCAAAGCCGGCGAATGGCCACAAGGGAAGGAGGGACAAAAAAGATATCGCGTGCACGATATCTCGCGGAGCAATTACGACAAATATATTACGGGTCATCTCTCTTATCGCCGTTGCGCAGGCTGAGTCAATAACGTAGTTACGTAATCGCGTAAAGAGCACAATTGAAAATTATGTAACTAATCCTATGATGCGAATCCAGCGAACGTGCGCGTCGCTAATTAGGTTCCCCTGAGAAACAGGTACACGCGCCCAATTACTCGTTACCTACTTACTAACCAATCTCGATTTTCACTCGTTGAGACGGACGGACTCGAGGCCTAAAATGAATAACGTAAAATTTGTCAACGCGAGCACGAGAAGACAGAACGTTGGCGGATCAATGAGATCGCGACTATTACATCATGGGAATCAGTACCTACACGTGGATCCCTTGCCAGAGCAGATTACACGTTTACGCAACGAGAACGAGGCGAAACGTGTCTCCCAGGCGTCTTCAGCATTTTAAATTACCGTCTACGATGGTAATGCCTTGCATCGGTAAGCAGCGTGCAACAATAGCACTATGCTAATCCATCTTTTGTCTCTTTCCTTCCCCCTCGTTTCGCCACTCAAGGGGGGGAATCAAAGGCAACCATTTCTTTTTTTTCACTTTACCCCAGAGTGCTATTAACCCTCGCATTGGCGCTCCAAAAACAACAATCGCGACCGGCGGGATTCATTCACGTGGCCAGGGAAACAGTTTCGTTGTTCTCGTTATTAAACATCTCACCGAGAAATCGTTCCATTCTCTCTCAATGACGTTTTCCCGCCGGGGAAACACCGCGGAGCTACCTACGGAAAAATATCTCTATTCAATGCGGAAAAACAGTGAGTGTACGCACGCACGTGGTGCTTCAGGTTCGCGTAAGACTGCACTCGTAACGCGATTAATAACATCGATCGAATTCGCACACGGGTTCGCCCACCGGCACGGCCTAGTATGCGTGTTTATGCGTGTAACGTGTTGCGTTACATAAGACAAGGATACGCGAAGCTCCTCCAAAAAGAAGACTTGCATTCGATCGATGCCGACTCTCACGATTTATCAAAGGAAACGTTGAGATGATAAGAGGGAACAGGGAAACGTCGATTGTTTACTATTTATCGTGCAACGCAGAGATATCATACGAAATTCTTCGCTTCTAGTATCAATTAAAACGTTCATTGAATTAAAATGATGATAGCTCGAAACTGATTCATAACAAACCAGCGGAGAGCTTTTCCAACGTAAGAAAACACGCGTGGAATGCGGTCCGATCTCACGTTCGATTTCCAAACTTGGATCGAGCCGTGAATCATATCCCGATTACGGTTTCAAATAATGCATAAAATAGACTTTGAAATAATGGAGAACTTTTGTCAGAGACGATTTGATCCAAGTGATTCATCGATCCTTTCAGCTTCTCTACTATTTCTATCCCCGTTGGTTTCCGAGACGCGTGCACATAATTCACCGTGTCGCAGGATACACGATTTCCCGTCGACGATGGGCCGAGAATGACGCTGCGTAAGAGGGAACCGTTTCTCGATACTTCGAATATTTTTATCGAGTTGTTTCAATTCCTCGTAACCTAACCCCATGTTCACGAGGCCAGGAAAACGAGAAAGAGAGAGAGAGAGAGGAAGGGGACAAAAAAAAGGGAGAGAGAGAGAGAGATGTGGTAAAACCCGAGCACAGGAAGGAGCGAGGAGAGTGGAGCGACAGGGTGGAGGGAAAGAGAAAGACGTGGTGGAAAGAAGGAGAAAGGTATACGCGTTGATTTGGACACGGCCTTTGGCATTTCTCACGTTCCAAACTTAAAACATCGCACGACCCGTATAAACGTTCATATTCGCGTTCCATCCACGCGGCCGAGTCATTCATCGTGGAGGGGTGAACGGATAAAAGGGGGGAAAAATACTCACGGCCTGATGATTCTACTCGTGTGGAGCTCTCGCTCGATTAAATTCGTTCGGTCCCAAGGTGTAGGTAGGTAACAGAGATAGGTTGGCGCGTGCAACACGACTTCACTAAAAAGAGTACGTCAGTGTTTTACAGACACCTTCGCGTTTCCACGGCCATAGTAGTCGTCGTCGTCGTCGTCGTCTTCGTCGTCCGCGAGTTCGTGATTTCGGAACTTCGTTTCTCTCTCTTTCTCTCACACACACTCACTCGCGCTCGCTCTCTCTTTCTCGCTTTCTCTCTCTCTGTCTGTTGGTCGATTTTACGGGTTACGAAAAGGGGAGGAGAGGCGATGCGTCGCGGTGCTCGAGAGCACGGGCCATCCCTCGGAACTGTCGGTGACGTCACCAAAGGCGAAATACACGTCGATCCGGGTAGGTTTCGACGTGCCCACCAACGCGACACGACGGCCACTCGATCGATTTAAACGTCGGACGGTTTTGTCAACCTCTCGCGATCACGCGAACCACACGCCGACGTTATTGCAACGAAATCTCTGAACGCGGCTCCGCGCGACCGTAGTTTCGCCGCCAACGGGCCACCGCTATTTTACCTTTTTCTTCCCTCTATCTTCGCTTCGCACTTCCCTCTTGTGGCCCGGCGAAACACTTGTCGACGCCGCGAGATTAATTACACCACTGACTCGTTAACGCAACGTGCGTGCAAACAATATGGCGATTGCAAGGCTGCCGATTTCCGCGTTGACAGTCATCGCTTCGAGGACTACCGCATTCTGCGCTAGCGCAGAAGAAAATGCCGTACATGCTCAGGTTCGGCGGGCGCCTGTGCTGCCGCCCGCGGAACTATCACTCCTACTACGCCAGAACGTATTCGAGATTCAAACGTTTCTAAACGATCAATCGAACTGTGTGTATTTCTTATGCTAGGTATTTAAAATTACATGTATTCTTATGTACTCGGAAATTGTTCGCCATGATTCGGTTTGCACGGGATAAAAAAAGTAAGAACGTGGTGATTTTATGTAATATTAAATTAGCAAAGATATCAACAATCTCTGTTGCACTGTTTTTCTACATATTCTACAGCCATCTGTTGCACGCGGGAAACGTCTTCTTGCGTTCCGTACTGCTCCTCGAAAGCGATAAACTTTTTGAACAGCGTCTTCATTTTCCTAGGCGGGAGCGTCTGAACAACAGCTCGTTCCAACACTTTTCTGTAAATACAAAATTGAATAGAAAAATCCTGTATAAGAAAAGAATATCAAATACGTTGAAGAATTTTACCTAGCTAGATCGATATCGTTAGTTTTCACTAAACAATCAACGTAGCAACACCAGACATCGACCCGCTTCGGGTACGAGCTTAAAATTTGCTCGAACAAAGTCTGCGCTCTCTCTTTGTCCTGAAACCTGTTCTCCAGCAGCGCGAACCTCGCCATTAAATTTACATCTGCGGAAAAAATCAAACGATACATTATAAACCTGATCTCCTATTACAGAAGACTCTAATTCGCATTTAATGTACGCTTACGTTCAGATGGCGGCAAAGATTGCAACGCTCTTTGCATAATGTGCCTCGATTTATCCTTTAAGTTCACCTTTAACAAAGCCTCGCCGCAGTCTATCCATACCTGAGGATTCTGTTTGAATTTTCCTATCATAGTATTGACTGTTTTTGCTAATTCACTTAATCTACCAGCTTCTATATGTACAGTTAACATGTGGGTATATATTTTTAAAGAATCGTTGGTTCTAACGGCTTCTTGGAAAACGTCGTTCAACGATTCAGGGGTTCCGAACTTCGATTCCAAGTTCAACCATGCGTTCCATACATTCAGCCTCTCGTTTTCTTCTCTGAAATTAATTGTTTTTACAGCTCTCCTCGCGACTGCTCTCGCTTTTTCGATCTCTGTCGTTTGTAAATGGTACGCCATGTATTGTAGCCAAATTATAGAACTGTTTGGGCTGCCCAGAACCAATCTGTCGAATTGATCCACGGAGTTTGGTAATTGATTACTGGCTAGGGCTTCTTCTCTTTCACGAATCTCCCGTTCTTTTTGCCTCGCTTCCTCTCGACGTTCGGCGGCGTTCAATTTTTTCTTCTTCTGTTTTGGTTGTTGCTCCGTCTCGTCTTCACTCTCGCTCGAGGATTCCTTTTTACCGAGGAGATTTAAATCGGGTGTGTCGTCCCAGAAGAAACCGCATTCCGGTACCCTCGGCTTCTCTTCTTCTGATTTCCTTAACTCAGTTTCTGTGGGCTTCACGTCTTCTTCTTCAATTTGAAAATTATTGTTCTTAATACAAGTCGAATCGGCAGAGTCAGATTTTTTCTTGCTTCGTTTCTTCTTAACTCCCATTTTCTCTTTATCCTCGGTTTTTATCTTCTTAGTAGGTACCTCGGTCTCTTGGGTAGCATTCTTTCTCTTCTTTGAAGCGACCACATTATCGGCATCTTTATTCTTTTGATTTTTCTTCTCAAAAGCAGACTTCACCATACAGATTGGCATAACGTCTGATTCCTTAGAGTTTAACACGATGTAGCATTTGATCTTAGCATCCACATTGTAAGGTCTCAGATCTGGCTGTACGTCGTTCATGTGTCGCCTTACAGGCATCGCTACCAGAGTGCCTTTGCCGGCACCTTTTATCAAAATTAAGACGAACCAATTCGTCACCATCAAGATTCTACCTCGAAGCTCTTTTCCTTTGTCAAATTGTATCGGCTTATTTTGGTTTACGCTTATTTTGTTCATCAAAGCAGGCAGCGCAGTTATATCGACCAGCTCGTGGACATAATTCTTCCACATAATCGTGCCAGAAATATTATCACCAACTTTTTTTTGTCCACGGTAATGATCTTTAGATATTATGCCTAACAAATTGTTCGGCAGTTGTACTACCAAGCCGCTGTCTGTAACTTTTTCAATCTTTCCAGTGACTCTTTGTCCCAATTTAACAGACGAGATCGGTCTGTTCTCATAAAACGAATTCGAAGCCAGTTCTTTTAGTTTGCTCAAGTATAATTTCAAAGGGTCCACCGCAGCCATAAGCCTGCTCTTTGGATCGGGCAGCGCGTCGAATACTTTTTTTAACGACAATGTCAAGCCTAATTGCTTCTCCTTTTCATTGATCGACATAATCTTCGCGTACAGAATTTGGTTCGTATTCAAGAGATGAAAATTGCTGACGTTGCTGTAGTTGACGTATCCAAATGGCGCGCATCCTGCGACAGGAAGGATGACTCTCACGCCGTTAGGCTCGACGTCTCTTATCGAGCAAGGTATACAGTTCCCGACTTTTAGTTTTTCGAAGAATCTGTGTTTCCCTTGGGGGAATAAAGTTTTAGTGAATATTAAAGGCTCCGTGGTGAACACTACAGCAGTCAATGTTTCCCCGGGGATGCATTTTGATGCCAACAGAGCTGCAGTCTCCATGCAGGGCGACATATGACCAGCCGGCAGGAATCCTACGCTCACGTTCTGTCCATAATTCTTACTGATCTTCAGCTGTACGCCCAGAGTAGAGGATTCGACTATCGTTCCTTCCACCTCGTCACCGATTTCGAACTCTTTCTTCTCTTCTTTTTTGACTTCCTCCTCTTCCTCTTTCTTTCGTTTAGATCCAATGCTCAACAGCATTTTCCCGGATTCTTTGTCTATTGACTCGATCTTTACTAAGACAGTTTGCCCAATGGAATAATTCGAGCTGTCTTCTTCTCGCCGCGGAACCCAACCTTTTGCATTGCCGTAAAATTTTATCAACAATCCACTTTTGTGCGTCTGGATTACAGTTCCGTGATATCTCGATCCGATTTTCGCTTCTCTTACATCGGACAGAATAGGAAGGTTGCTGTTTATCATAGACTTCTTTAAAGTGAGGTAGACTTTCTTCCAGGCAGTGTTCACGAACAAGACTCGTGCTTGCACCTCGGCACCGACTTTCAGTTTCTTCAGAGCGGTCAAACCTTCGTCAGACACGTTCTCCGGTGAAACTTGACCACCGAATTTACCGATTTGCACATTGACTATACCATTCTCCTGATTTATACTCACTATCTTTGCTTTCACCGTGTCCCCCGGTTGAAAATCTGCAATTTTAAAATACTTCTCTTCCAACAACGAGTGCTGCATTGTACAGACGTAAGTTCTGTCCATCCAAACGTAAGCCAGTATTCTGCACTTGTGCGTAGAGCCAGGAATAAATTTCTCCATTATCTTCTCGTAGTCGACATTCGCTCTTTTTAAGGGAAGGAAACCTCGTGTTTTGTTTTTATTCAACTGCAACACCACGCCGCCGGATTCTTTGAACAATGTAACAGCTTCCTCGATCATGTCTCCGGGTTTAATCGAATCGTCTCGCGGTTTGTCTAACATGCAGCTGAAGTACGCGAATTTAATTGTGGGTAGAATATACAGTAACGTTCCTGTGATATTCATTCCTTTTCCATACGTATACAACGGCTCTTCTAAGTATAGTTGGTTTACGTAGCCTATTGAATCTTCTCCAAAGGAAACGTGTACACCGTTGGCTAGAACTTTCTTAATCCGAAGATCAAACCTCGTGCCTGGCATTAAACTGTCCAACGATTTAATATCTGTTTCGTGGACAGCTTTGACAAGGCCTTGTTTAGAAGACAATGTGATTATTGATGTGTTCTCGCTCGTTTTCATTTCTTTCACACAGCACAGAAGCTGTTTGCCAGGGAACAAATTCTTCTCATTTTCCTTGTTAGGAATAAATCCCCTCGCGTTCGTTAATCCTGTATCGATCACACAGCCGTGATCTTCTATGCTGCTGACGGTGCAGACCATCCTCGAGCCAACATCTAAATGACTGATATCTATACTTTGATTTATCAATTTTGGTTCTAGAGAAAGTACAATCTGAAACTTCTCCTCTGGCCGTATGGCTTTCACGTAACACACAACGTAGTCCCCGACGGAATACAATTCTGTTAAAGATTTGAACTCGCCTGTCTGCTGCTCTCCGGACTCGATCAGATTTTGTAACAAATTCGTGTAAGTCTCGCTGATATCTGTGACCTGAGCACGACCGATCGTGCCACCAGGCAAGGATATCATTAAATCGTACTCGGTAACATCGAACACGCATCCTAACACTGTCAGTCCTTCGGATATCGTTGCATACGTTAACCTCTCGGCGGTCGTAGAAATAAAATTCGCTTCCTCTTCCTCATTTCTTTTTTTCCCTCCAGCTTTCTCGCGCTGTCTTTTATCATGCTTCTCCGCATGGAATTTCTTCTCCGGGACTTTCTTCCCTCCTCGTGGAAAGCTTTTCAGTGTCATCTGCACCGAACAAAATCCAGAAACTCAGTCAGAAAACCCGGGATTATCGAAGATATTTATTAAGAATATTCAGACGAACGAAACTCAACGGTAGTCTTACCTTTTTAATGATCAGATGATTTTATATTCTTGTAAAACGTGTCACGCTTGCGGATGCTCTTACTACGCTTTCTACCGCCAGGCGCCAGAGAGAAAATGGAAGAAAATGAACGTGCTCGGTATTGCTCAGGCGCACTGTGCTTTTTTTGGTTATGTTACCACGTACAACCTAGGGATCCTTCAATCATAGTTGCCAGAAAAAGGCCCTACACTAAGGAAAACGAAATGAAAGGAATTATAACGTCACGTGCGGGAGAGTTTATGTTAATTAACACGTGCAATCTATATAGCCTCTGTCTATTTAGCCGGGAACAAGAATTGTAATAAAAGCGTTATTATATTGGTCAGGTTTTAATCTTTATTTGTACATATATACAAATTAAATAGAAAGCTAGTCTCTTAACATTATAAATGATTTCTATAATTTATTATTTTTCCTCTATCTGTTTTTTCTCTTCAACTGGTTTTTTATGTAATTTTAATAATAAAGAATCTTCGACTAGAGGAGGTATTAAACCTGCACCGATGTATCTCCCTTCGTTCGTTAAAAAGTTATAAACACCGCAGGCTTGATACACTGGGAGTATTTCAACTCTGATATTATGCTTCGTCAGGATCTTTCTCATCTCTGTAATTTTACTATGCTCGTACTTAGTTTCTAAACCTAAGATTAAGAGATCCAGTGTTGGATACAAGTTAATGAACAGAGATAAGGTCTCTTCGTTTATATCCTTAGCAGTGCAGACATTCCACGACAAGACACTTCTTGGGAAAATCGCCATGGGTCCCATTATTAATGATTTATCGCTCAACTTAAATCCTATCTGTAAAACCAAATTAGAGCATGTAATCTTATTTTCAGACTACTTTAAGATGTTCTCGTACCGGTAAACATTTGTTTATTAATAAACCTCCTTGTGACTGTTCGTCTTCATCTTTCTTGTTAATAATATCTATCGTCGTTTTACCCGTACCTTCGTATGATTTCTTAATCCTCGAACTGTGGAACTGCCTGAAAATGAGTTATAAATTATGCAGCAATTGTTCATTATCGGGACGCGTCACAGTCCCGACGGGCAGGTCGTTCTTTAATATAGGGAAAGATGAATTAACCTTCACATGATTTATCCCGATTTTTCACCTACCTGCTACTTTGTAACAGTCGTCTTAATACGGGCAATTTGCTATTTAACACCATCGTGATTTGATATAATTTATATTTAAATGAACGCGATCGGTCCTCCACCACTGTTGTATACAACAGGACAGCTGTTCATATGATAATCAACCCCACTCCCAATTCTAATACGAAAGTGCAACTTAAAACAGTGACGCTATTTTATAAAAGAAATTCTCTAATCAAATCATTTTTCTAACATGGACGAGGAATATTATTCTACTTTATTCAATTGGTACGTAGCTACGTTTAAAACCTTCTATTTTAGAAGAGAATGTATGGGTTAAGATCCAAATTATTTCCAGTTGCATTTTCATTTACATATTTAATAATTTCAAGGTTCGAAAAGTGTGGCGTGATTTCGAATATCAGAACGCATCTCCGTCAAAATTTGATAAACGCATTGAAGACCAGAGAGCTGGTTATAAAGAGCGACGGGCCAAGATGCGCCAAGCAGTATGTGTACGATTTGCTTATAGCCGAGTATTTGTTTAATCACAATTACGCGTATACCATGTCTGTGTTCGCCAGCGAGGCACCGTTGTTAGTTAATTTCTCTGATAAAACGTTCCAAAAACCCGAGGGTGGGAGCATTAACAAAGGGAAGTTGCAGACAGATTATATATTTCACGCTTTGGAAACGTTGGGCATCAACCCCCGAGACCCTAAGGGCCAATACGTTATTTCGCAATACGTCGAAAGCGATACGCCCCTGCTTCTATGTATATTAAAATGTATAACTATGTTCTCTTATAATCTGCGCGACGACGTGCCTGTAAAAGACAAGGTCTCCCTGTGCAACGAGTCCACGCAGACCGAATTCTCGTGGAAGTCGCACAGTTTGTATGTAGAAAAATTGTCCGCTTTAAAGAGGAAGATTGATACCCATAAGCGAACGATTGATGACAAGCTACGCGAAAGAGAAATGATGTTGAAAGAGCAGGCGGTCGTTATCGAGCAACAGCTCGAAACGTTAAACGAAAAATTGCATCTAGTCCAGGTAATATTAATTTTCAACCTTCGTCTGTGATACGTAATAACATTCGAATGTATCGTTTAGAATGCTATGCATAATATGAGTTTAAAGGAGAAACAGTTCAAGGAAGAGATGCAAGCTAGCAAGCAACAGATCTTGCAGAAAGAGATTGAATTGACGTTGAAAGAAAGATTACTGTCGCAGGAAGCGAATAGGTAAATACTTCGTAGTTCATTGAATCATAAAAAGTCTCCCTTTTTACTAATTAATAATCAATCTGTAGATTGAATAGGGAGCAAGACGATTGTAAAAAAGTGGCAAGATCGCGCGAACCGAAAGAGGTCCAAACTGGGGAAACGTTCGATCAGTTTTTAAGGAGCATCGATGTACAGACGGACGGGCAGGAAGATAAGATCGAGATACTTACTAGGGAAAAGGAGGAATTGAGTGCTCTCATTCGGGAACAACAGTTAAGGATAGAACAGATAACGCAACGTGCTCTTCAACTGTCTCGGCAAGTGGAGGACATACGTTCGTTGAGGCCTGCGACGGAGGTTCCGACGCAGACCACCGTAATCGTCAGTGAGAGTAGCTCGACTGAGGACATATTGCAAGACGCGAAGATGAGGCTTAAGCGATTAGAGGAGGAGAGCTTGAAAGCAGATCAGTATTATTACAATTTCATTAACAATTCTCCGTGATGTTAGTTTTGTTTACGACGATCATTTAAACTCGTCTTTTTGTAATTTAATCGAAGGGTAGGAATCGTGAATGAAGGCTACAGGTTTTGGCTTTTATTTTATTGCGATTACTGTACCTATATAGTACCTATTATAAATTATACATATAAAACTTGAATCGTATGTACAAATTTAAGACTGAATTGAACGTGTACCAAAGTGATTTTGTCACCTAGTTTATTTTATAAAACTGGACGTTAATATAATATACAAATTAATCGCTATTTTTTTTTCTTTATTATTCGAATTCTACCTTAATTACATGCAACACCAAACGTAGTATATAAAATGTTAAGTCAAATTTTTTCCATTGTTGTACATCATCTTCGTTTGGGATCCGAACTCCTCCTAGTGCTCGGTATTAAGGATCATATTTATTTCGGATTTTATATATCGATTCGATGATAAATATATTTTTAATCCAGTATTTAAAAAGGATATTGTTTATCTCGACTTTCACGACCCTCCCGTTCGTGAGTACGTTCCTTTGCGTAGGGTGACTTTTCCTGAAAATACATTCTCATATGAATCTTCTGAATGCCGCGGCACCCTGCAATTGTCGTTTGGGTACTTGATAGTATCACCTAGTTTTTCTGGTCTTTGCTATTGTCTCCCATTTCGTCTTTTCAATGTACTCGAAGCGGACGTCTTTATCAACTAAGGGGTATCAAGGAATAGTGTTAGAAAAATGATTAAAAAAGTTAATTTATAGGCTGAATGTGTGCGGGATATTAAATGTAAATTCGTGACATGTTGCGGGATTATAAAAAGAAAAGTGTAACGATTTTTATTCTTCCGTGATATATACCGAATACGTACGATAGGGGCAATTTTTTTCTATGGGAAAGACAAGTAATGACCTTCTGAGTTTGATTTAAATAGCGATCGTTTTGATGATAAGAGAATTAATGTATGAAACCAGTTTGTGTATCCTGAGAATCTCTTCGATACGATGAATAGCGAAAATGCGAAAATAGAAGTTACGAACCTTGTTGTAGTGATGTTTCTCCCTGTGCTCGGTGATATCGCCGTTCTGATGCGTTCCTTTCGCTGAAAGCAAATTTCCTCATTAGCATTGGAGAACTAAAATAAATATGAATTAAGAATTATGAGAAAGATTATCTCTTACCCTTCTCGTCGTCTTTTCTTCTTTTCTGTTCGGTAGCAACCGCTGACTCGTCTGTTCTGTCCTGTACGAAGAAATATCAAATTGATCGTCTTAAATCATAACGGATCCTTCATAGAAAATTTTAAACGTACTCTTTTCCTAGTGAACTTCTTCTCTTTCCGCTCTTTCTGCTCGTCCCTTATTTTCCCTTTACTCGAACGCTCTTTTTTGTCGAGACTCCCTTCCGTGCGTCTTCCGTCCTGCTTGGGTCAAAAGTTAAAATTATATACGAGCAAAAAGACGCACCATCGAAGCAATGTAATAACTTACCTTTTGTATATTCTCAACTTTTCTTCGTTTGGCGTCTGGAATCAAAATGTTTTTCTTTTGTCAATATCAATCATTTAGTAGTGCAGTTTGTAATTTTATTAATTCGAACCTCTGTCAGAGCCATCCTGCGTCGGACCAGAACTGGCACTACTATTTGAGACACTAGATAGATCACGGTCTAAATTATCTACACCACCGCCGTAATAATGTTCTTCCTACAATGAAACGAAATAATGTAACAGAAATTCCAAGATAGACGAATTCAGAAATATTTATAATTACTTTATAATATTTTCGGTCTTTCTTTTCTATCGAATCCTCTTCTTTAATTTCCTCCTTTTTTATATGCTTCTCCTTCACCTCCGAACTCTCTTTATTCTCTTCCTTTTTTCTGACTTTCTCCGTACTGTCGCTGCGTTTAAATAAGTGCCGATAAAAAATCATGTTCTCGGTTTTAAATAGAATTCTAGATAACGTAACTTACTGATGTAATTGATTAGACGCGCTTCGTTTCTCCCGCTGATCCTTGTTCTCTTTGTCTATCCTACTGTCGCCGTTCGTAATCTCCTTGCTAGATATCCCATCGCCAACCTTTTCCGTCGACTCGCTGTTCGAAGCTTCTTGCATTTTCCCAGCCTAGATAGAAAACTTCATATTGTCTCCTCTCGTAAGAACAAACGACTGTTACACTAAGGGTTCGCACGAACCTTGTCGCCGACGTGATGGAAATCTGCCTCGCGAATCATATTCGGAGTTTTCGCTTTTAATTGACCACTGTACGACGTAGCCAACACGTGCAAGTCCTGACGATGCCCGCGTTCGTCCTCCCGAACCTTTTCCACTTTACGTTCGAGGATTTGCGATAATTTCGCCAAGACAGGGAAATGCGGCAATATTTTTATTAATATTATCAACGAATTTCTTATTTGTACATAATCCTTGGAATCCAAACAAACTACGATCGCCTATGAAATTTATGCAGTTATGTAATAATCCTTTTAACGCGTCGCTTCGAAAAGTTAAGTTAATTATTACCTTCGTGATTTTGTAATGCCATTTGTGACACACGTGCCTGTAATTCTCGAACCCGACCATGTCGTTCGCTTCGGAAAATTGATTGCTGACGCGAAACTTCGTTACGAATCCCGGATAATTGCTACATTCCTAAAAATGTTAGGTGTAAGCGTTTTAATTCTCTCTCGCGTGCGCATTATTGTAATACATACCTTGTCGAATATGGCTTTCTCGGAGTGCCACCTCATCACCGTCTCTAACATCGCGCATAAAAATCTCCCGTAACGATTAGCTTCGTTCTCGGTGCACGAGGTAACTGAATATGTTATATCACAGAAAAGCTGCGAAACGAAACGACGGATTATTGGATTGATATTCTTCATTGAAATAACAGTTCTCTCTTAAACGAAATATTTTCATGCTTACTCTGTCGTAGCAAAGAAGGGTTGAAAAATTCGCAGTCTTCAATGAATGGATAGTGTGAACGAACTTCGCGCAGTACATAGCATCGACGGTAGTAAATGTACAACGAGGAAACAGACACAATTGTAGAAATTGTGTGATAGTTTCGTTTTTCGCTGACTTAGCGCTACGCGATAAGAACCACGTGTCCTTCTCTTGCCTGAATAAATCGTTACAATCGAATGAAAATTATCTAGAAACATTGAATTGTTAAACTTACCTTAGATATGCAAACACTTTTTCAACGTGCTCCTCCTGTTTCCTCTTCTCGTCTTGTAACTTGTCTATCAAAGTGTTATACCTCTCCTGCTCTTTCTTCCCTTTGCTAACGTTCTATAAGAGAACATATACATTAATAATAACGTAAGAGGAAAATCATTTCGCAAGGGGAGGAATATTAACACGTACATCTTTGGAATCGGCACTTTGAACAGCGAGCTGCTTCAACTTGTTGACCTCCCTCTGATAACTTTCGACAGGAACATACAAATCGTACATAGACAGAGACCAGAAGGTGACTAAAAATTGCGGCGAGATATCCTCCCAGACTTTCGCCGGATGCAAAGGTCTGACCGACAGAGCGACAGGAGCCATGACCGCCTGTGCGGCTTCCGCGTACTTCGCTTGTTTCATAGTAGTCGACATTTTCTTGTAGTTCGGATCAGCCTTACGCAGAGCGTCGTACTTAATCTAAAGACGATCATACTTATTCTATCACGAATCAGAATCGATTGAAACAGATCGGAGATGCTTACGTTAATGGCATGTGCAAACATTGGTCTTGCGAGGAAAAATGCTACGTCAGAATGTATGTGATTGTCTTGGAGCATCGAGTGAATGGAAGGGAGCCGGTCCACGTACTCGTCCACCGTCATAGTAGATCCCAAAAACGTACCGAATTGTACCAACGTGTCCTGACACTGGTCGTACAATTTTCCTGCGATCAAAAATCGAATTAAACATTCCATTCGTGATAAGGAGAATCGCTTTCTTGACACTCACCGACGAGTTTGAGATGAGATTTATCTGTCTCTCTGTACACAACACAGTGCTTTTGCTGGGCCATCAGAAGGCACAGAGCTACAGCGAGATCATGCTCTGCAAGAGCCTCTTTCAATCGTTGTGAAGATTTCTTAGTATTGCGTACTTGGCTGAAGTAACCAGCCTGGAATATTGGATTTAAATGATTAAATGACGCTCAGGTGATGTTGATTCATTTTAATATCGAGGATAATTACTTCGTTCTTTAGTAAATCTCCGCCTGCCATGGCGTCTAGTTGCTCGGAGGTCATTTCTTCGGCAGCCTCGATGCCTGCCATCTTTTGTACTATTTCTTTTAATATTAATAAATCTAAGCTGGAGAGGAAATTAAACGACAGGGTGATCAAATGGTCGTACACAGGCTCAATAGGCATGCGAAGATTCGTCGTACCTTTTTTGTGCTTTAAGTTGGTTAGCTACGTACTGCAACAAGCCAGTAAGTTCGATATTATACTTTTTAAATATCGCCCCGCAAAACGAAGCGAGGGACTGCAGCCAGAGAGATATACTGGTGCCGTCGTGCTTAAACCTATCTCTGTCGGCGCCAGCCAAAGCTTCCACCAGACAGTAGCCAAGTACATCGTAGGAAATGTTAGTCAGATATTTCAGTGAATCTACAACAGGACCTACGACACGCACGTACATCGATTAACAAATGAACCGTACCACGCCAATTTCGAGGAGCTACTTTCAACCGCCTTACCTATAAGATTATCGTACAACTGAATTTGTACAAGAACGTAATCGAACAATACGCCGGGCGAGGAATGCGTGAGTTTGCCTATGGATCTCCCAACCGGCTTTATGGTCTCCTTGCTGACCCTCTTCATAATCGATTTAATCTTCTTCTGCGCGTCCGCTCTTTTTCGCAAGAGCGCGGCGTGCTGCAACGGCGTATCGTTCTTCCACCGAGCGTACAGACAGTATCGGTTCTGATATGGATAGTACTTCAATATGTTCCACAGTTCCTCCGCGACGCAGCAGTTACAGTCCATGAAGGACAGCGACGGCAGCAATGCGACATCGAGAATCGTCAATACGTCGTAGTACAAGTTACTATTTTTATCAATCGGCTGCTTGTTAGAATCCAGCGAGCATTGCTTTATGACTGTGTGACACAGTCGCATGACTTTGTACATCAGAACGGGATCGTGATGTAAATTCGGTCCGAGGACTATTAGCATCGGTAATAATTGATCGTGGATCTCTTCGAGATTCTCCATCGGTTTCGGAGCGAGAGAACTTTTTAACGGTGGGATTCTTCTGCCCTGCAACTTCGGAGATATTATACAGTATTTCCGGTAAACAGGCTCGATGAGAGACTGAATCATTCTACAGAGCGACAACGCGATCGGGCGCTGGTCGGTGAGACTGTGCTCCGGTAACCGGTTGAACAGGTTCTGCGCGACTTCCCAAGCGCCGACCTCCAAAAGTGCTTCGCACAATCCGAACTTTTGATTACTCGCGTATTTATCCTGAAGATTCTCCTTCTCCTCGGGTACCTCTTCTTTGTCTTTCGTGGAGATCACGCTCAATTTCCGAACGTACTCTTTAGCTTGTTTCATCGCCTGTTCGTGCTCCTTGACGATCGTTCTGTCGTCGGGCACTAACCACGGCAATATATCGTCCAGTTTGATCACGCCATGTTGCAACATGAGCGCAGTGACTTTTTGCAACGAGAACGGTGTCGCATTCATGGTAGAACAGTATTTAAAACCTAAAACTTCGCAGAGGACCTGCTGGTCGCTCATGTACGAACGAATTAATGGGATAAAAAGCGCATCGTCTTGCGGCCGATTCTCAAACGTTTCTAATAAAATGTCGAGGACTCGATTTGGGTCAAGATTGAAATATCCTAGAAAAATGAATCTCGCGTTATTAAGTCTGTTGGTAAATTTCCAATCGCAGCGATCGATCACAAGACGTTTTACCGATTAGGGATTTAACGATTTCCAGTATAGACGCTACTTCGCTCTCAGGACGTTCCTGATTCAATTCCACTATCAGTTTCGAATATCCTTCGCTCTCCTCGCGAAATAAATTGAATTTTCGTTGTTTGTAACTGTGGATAAACGATTGACATGAACTTTCGTCTGATTTCGATCAGAATTCACGCAGAAGGAGAGGATACGTACTACAACTTTGTCTTTACTTTGATGAACTTCGTCTGAAAATTTTTGTTCTTTAACGTTCCGACATCTTGGAGAGTGTCGATTTCTAAACGCTCCTTCAATATCCTGTCTGTGAGAAACTAAACGAAAAGCAAACGACATAAATTAATTATGCCATTGGAAATCGGTTTTAATACAGTCGAACAATCAATATCGTTTAGTTTGTTACTTGTCCTATCGAATGATACCTTCTCTGATTCTTTTACAATGTAATAAAAGTTATTCCTCTCTTCGTTATGCGCTTCTACGTCTATCAATGTAAATATATCCACGATTGCAGATGGTATTGCCCCATCAATATTCTGCAATTAATATCATTTTACAGAACACGAACATCGGCAATAGTTTCTCATCTTGTCTGTTCATTCTTACCGTCAGTTCACCTAATGTCTGAACAACATTGTCCCTTTTTATGTTCCCACGGATTCCATTCGATATTAATTCGTACAATCCCCTTCTCCATTCTATAAGACAATATTAACGGAGAAATGTAAAAAAAAACTGCTACCCGTATTTCATAGATATTGATAAATCGTTCGTATGGGAGGAACAAAATTCACCTAATTATTTGATTTATAATAATAAAAACGATCCGGTGAAGTCCCGACGCTTAAAGATAAAGTAGTGATCGCGAAGATGCGCGCGATTGAGAAATAATGTTTCACGAACAAATTTTTACCTCACGATGGGAAAATAAAATGAGAAGTGAAAGGGATTTGAACGCGCGTAAAGTAGAAACACAGCCGGAGAAATGAAACGGGAAGCTAGCAACGCGAAGCGGTAATAAAGGGTACGGTCGCTCACCTGCAGTGTTGCCTTCCTTAAATTTGTGCTTGATTAACTTGAGGCTGCAAACAGTCGTTAATTGACAATTAACTCTTCAGAAGAGCGAGAAACGAGGAGAGATAAGTTGCAACCATCAATTGCACCGAGTACAATGCACAGAGGTATCAATTCAATACATAATCGAACGCACTCTCGCGAACAACGCGTTAACGCGTTTGACCACTTACAAATCGTTTTTTCCATGTTTATCCCA
Organism: Ceratina calcarata; assembly: GCF_001652005.2. Classification (NCBI taxonomy): domain Eukaryota; kingdom Metazoa; phylum Arthropoda; class Insecta; order Hymenoptera; family Apidae; genus Ceratina; species Ceratina calcarata. The sequence continues at coordinate 122,824 of NW_017177131.1, forward strand.
AGCTTTCCATATTTCTGTATTCCACACTTTACCAGCCATTTTAATTCCATCAATACGCTTTTTGCGATTAAAAATAATCGTATCAACATCACAGGTTAATAGACTCCATATTCTGCCATCGCAAGCATCGCAAGCGTCCCCGAAGCTATCGTGGCGCGATCTTTCCTTAAGCAGAGATCTACGGATCATTAGCAGTAGAGGATCTCTAACCCTAGCGGCTTGCAGCCTTCTAATTTTAAGTCACGTCTTCAAACGAACATAAGAATCAAATAATTCAATTAAATATTTCTTCCGAATTAAATATATAATATAGGAACCAAAGTTGTACAGCTAGTAACAACGAAATTGAGCCAGCTATGTGCATGTGTTAGTTTCCCCTAGGGGACAAAATTCAAGTTGAGTGTTAATAAGTGTACGTCTAATCAGAGAGAAACTGAGAGTGCTCATGGAGCCGTTTTGGCGTGCCCCATACTAGTGCTGCAC
>NW_017177131.1:124054-148765 GCF_001652005.2 Ceratina calcarata
TAAATAATAAGTAAATGATACAATGAACGAATAACGTTTATTCTCAGTTTCGTTGTTACTAGCTGTAATCACTGTCGATTCCTGCGCTTTCCGCGAATCAAAATTACGTTATATCTCTACAGTAGAGGTATCATAGAAACGTAATTTTAATTATGCACTTTTATAAAGTATGAAATAAAAACAGAATGTTTATTGCTATAAAGATTGCACGATATTAGCTAAAGGCAATCTAAATAATTCGGTTTGTATGAGAAATGAAAGTCCAAGTTTTGCTGACCGGAAATAGATGGGTTTAGGATCGTCAAGAAATCGGGTTCTTTTACGTGCGACCATAAGTCGGAAAGGTACTGCCCGTTTCGCGTAAAATAAAATCGATTAACATCCGGTTATTATCATTTAAGAATAAATAATTCTCGGTGTAATTATATGGATTGAATTCTGTGTCATAAAATGCACCAATTATTATTGTCTGTAACGTAATTTATTTTAGTGCAATACTGTGTTGTTTACTTCTCCCTTTAATAAACATAGTTTTTTAAGAAACTCTATAATTTAGTCAAATATTATTCGATAAAAATTAGTAGATTTGCAAAAAGCGTGTAGTTTTTAATTAGAAGTTTTCTTTGATCGATTGTATAAAAATTTAGTTCTTGTAGGTTATGTCACGTTGAAATCAAGTTCCGTGATCGTGTGTTTTAGTAGAAAATGGCCAAGTCTAAGGAAAAGAAGGGAAAAAGTGCTATCAGCGAGGTTGTTACTCGCGAATACACCGTGAATCTTCACAAACGCCTTCATGGGGTCGGTTTTAAGAAACGGGCACCGAGGGCTATCAAAGAGATCCGCAAGTTTGCGGAAAAACAGATGGGAACCCCGGACGTAAGGATTGACACACGTCTCAACAAACAACTTTGGTCCAAAGGAATCAGGTAAATTAAATTCATTTTTTAAATATACATACTTCGAAGTATGTAGATGGATGTAGATACGGATTGGACAGATATTTATAATATACATTTATCGGAAAATAAATGTACATGTATTTCATATTTAAAGAATTTGTTCTAAAAAAAGACGAATTCTCATTTTCAGGAATGTACCATTCAGAGTTCGTGTGAGACTCAGCAGGAGAAGGAACGACGACGAAGACTCGGCTAACAAACTGTATACCCTTGTTACGTACATACCAGTTGCTACTTTCAAAGGATTACAGACAGAAAATGTCGATGCCAGTCAAGATTGATTTATTTCTAATTAATAAATAGGTTTCTCTATATTTCCTCCTGTATAATTAGTTCAACTTTTACGTTTCCCCTATCTACAGTATCCTTAAGACTGTAATATTAAACTATCAATCTATTCTAGCTTAACTGATGCTTGGAATTGCAAAATATTTTACTCGAAGGATTTAAATAAAAGAGGTATTAGTCTGTTATTGAATCGGGTGTCGATCATACAGATCATAAAGAAAAATTACTGATCTCTATAGAATGATAGATAGTAGATTGGCAAATTAAGAAACCCTAATTTAAATATGCACTTTTGTCTATCCTAATAGTGGTATTAAAAAATTTCGAAAAATGCTTCAAGTAAAAGTTTTAAGTACTGACGTTCTCTACAAGAAAGATTCTATGCATTTTTCTTCTAACTCCAGTACTTAACAAGTCACATACGATTAATCGAGATATATGAGCATGACGCGACAAACTGAACCACGAGAGTAGGGGATACGGGTTACTTAGCAACCGCGGCCTTGAGCGGAATGCGGAGGGGTTCACGTGTTCAAGGCCGTTTGAAGGCTGTCGCGACGATGGTGGGGCGTTGAACGATTGTCTCACCTATTATCTACTCCGTATGCAATGTTCTTTAGTATTATAAGTTAGATATCGATTCCCTAACTTCTATCATCTATACCGAAAGTTGATCATCCTTCACTACTTGAATGATATCTGCAAACTTTCTGTTATCTTCAAACTCTGTCATAACTAATGCTCACCACATCGTCCTCGACTTCCTATCACAATCAGTCGTTCCCAAAATACATACGGCCAAGCTTGATTCTTCAATAATTTTATTTTTCCTTTGCAATCCTTATATTACAAAACATACTTTTCCAGACACATTGAAAATATGCTCTATTTACAATCGGATTGTTGCCTAAGTTATGTTTTTGTGCTAAACCATATTCTTGTTGTCGCTGTTGCATTCTCATCCCCGGTTGTTCGTCTTTACAGGAATTCGAATAATTAATATACTCTATACTCGCGTAGGCTCTCGTATAATAAATGATTATGGCAGTACATTTACATTAAAGTCTATTCCTTCGTCTCGTTTACATTCAATTATCATCTCGCTCTTAATTCATATATATATATATATATATAGATCATTTTTTTGTCTCGGATATTTATATATTTATATAATTTTACCATATGAAAGTCTACGGTAGTTAGAATTATGTGCATCAACTAGGCGTACGAAAGGAATTCCTCTTGTCTATCGTTCCTTCATCGTTAATAAGCTTCACGTTCTTAATTTACGTGGCAAAATCGTTAATGCCACGATATGAGATCTAGGGAAAAGGAAACGAACATTCGAACGCGTCAGAGGAAATTAACGAACAAGAATTAATTAATTAATTAAACTAACTGCGCTAAAGCGACTTCTATGAAAAATTCATTTGCCGGGCAAAAACAGCCGGCAGCATCTCCCCGTTCACGCGATATGTACGAATCACAAAAAGCCGGCGAAAGCACGCTACTCGATTGGACCCCAGTTTACATCGTCCTTTTACAGAAATTAAATTTAACTGACGCCCCCCGTCTCTCACCCGTCTTCAATTTTTTGCATTTTTTCTTTTTCTATAATTTTTTTTTTTTATCCTTAACTTCGCCTAAAGATTCGCTACGAGTAAACTAAAACGTTACAAATGACTCTAGTATTGTCTAAAGGTGCTCATATATATATATTTATATATATACTTTTATTTTGTTGTCGTTATTTCATTCAATGTCCGCTAGTTTTCTCACATTCAGTCTAAGATTATATTTATAATATTTATAACGGCTTGGAATTATATTCTTAACGTAATACGAGCTAGCTGTTTTCTTCTTTTTAGTATTTCAATGCCAAACTGCTGCTATGTACAGGTTGCCATTTTTTATATTCCCGTACGACGTGCACGATAACGACGTATCCGGTTCCATCGTGCAATCCGATATACGCGTTGAACGATTTTAACGTTTCACCGAAAGAAATCGAATTTCTTCTGGCAGTAGATCGCGTTACCTCCGTGATGGATCGAGTAAACGATTTATGGATAGAACGTAACGGGGCATTTTCTAACGACTACGAACTGCCTCGACTATAAATCAGTTAAAATAGAAAACGAAGTATAATGATAACTAAATCTGAGTGTCTCGTATACTCGGAGAGAAAAACAGAAAAAACACGAACGAACTTACGAGCAATTAACAATTAAATGAATCATCTAGATTACAGTCTCTCTCTTCCCTAATCCTAAAACTGTTCACGCACTTCGTAAACTTAGCCGTATCGCTGACGGCAACGTTCCTCCAGCTACTTTAACAAATCCTCCTCTCGTTCATCTTCGTTTAAGACTAGTATCAAAAAATCTGTACGCTATTTCTCCGGGTTAGAAAAGTCTCGTCCCTAATCCTGCAGTTCATAAACAAGAATCGCGTACTCTTCTTAGCTAGTCCAGAAATGCGTATCAAAACATTTCTTCTCTCGCTTCAGCTCTAAATATTATAATCCTGATCTTAAGATAGAACAATGCACTTTTCTCAGTCGCTTCTAGTTATACTTTTACTGCTTCTACTTATAAAACGTATTACGAATTACAGTCCTGCCGCTCCAGCTGTGCCGACCTTAAACGGACTCGGCACGTACCTCTAGTCGGCTAGAGCTGATCAAGCAGCTTTCGTCATAGAATATCATTCTCGTCGAGCCTAGTCGTGAAACACGTATCAAGAGGTGCTGTTTCTATGCTTTTTGCTCTTAGCCCTCCCGGGCTCGAACTCGTCTTCGCTTCTCCGTCGCTTCTCCTTCAGTTGCTTCTCCATGGCCAACATGGTGATCATCCTCTTATGGGAATCACCGACGATCCAACCGTGTTGCTCCTGGCGGTCGTCCTCCTCTTCTTCCACCGCGGGCACCACTTCCATCATCTCCTCCTCGTCGCTAGAGCTGGACCAATAGTACAATTGATTAACGGCTGCCCTTTTGCGCCTGCCAATGGCCACGCCGACGCCTTCTTCGACTTTGTTCCAAGATTTCGTCGTTTTCAATTCTTCATCATCGGAATCACGCTTCGCGCTAGAGGATCTTCGCTCCTTATCCCTCGACCCTCTCGATTCCGCCTTGTGTCTCTTTTCGCCTGAATTTTTGCTCCTCTTAGTCACTGCTGTGATCTTCACCTCAGACTTTGGAATCTTTTTGGGTTTCATCGGGGATTTCGAATGCTTCTTCGGTTTAACAGAAGATTCTTGATTACTCTCGCTGTCGTGGTTGGTTTCCGTCAGCACGGATTTGTTACAATCATTTTCGAGATCGTTCATTTGTTCATCGTGCACTTCGTCTTTATTCTGTCTCCTTTGCTTATCTTTAGTTTGATGTTTCTTCTTCTGTGCCGGTTCCCTGTCCTCCTTCGTCTCCGCGTTCTCATATTCTTTTTGTTCGTCGCTTTCCTTCGCGAGAGATTCTTTCTTCTTCCCAACTTCCCTCAGGATCTCCTCTTCAATAGCCTTCTGCTCTTTCGCTATCATCTGCTCATGCTTCTTCTCTATGTACCTCTCTTTCCTCTTCTCCTTCGACTCCCTCTTCTGCTTCTTCGGCTTCTCATGATCGAATCGATCATTGCTCCTTCTCTCTCTCGGGCTAATCTCTTCGTCGGAGCTACTTATCTCTGCTAACAGTCCCTGCTTACCGATCGCGCATTTCCTCTGCCTTCTCGTGGGCTGGAGATCCATCAATATCCTCTCCTGCTCCTCCTGAAGTTTCTTCAGCTGCTCCTCTTTCCTCTTCTTCGACTCCTGCACTTTTCTACTCAAGAACACGTGCAGTGGCAAATTCTCAGACTCCTTCTGTGGTTTCTCATTGCTGGAGAGTTTCTCCGGCAAACTTAAGAGATCATTGTCAGGCTCTTCCTCTTGTTCTACAGGGCTAGGCGATTTTTCTATCGCCTCTTCGAACGTTTCCTTTTCAGGCTCCGCCGTTATCGTAGCGACGTTCTCAGGCTTGCTATAGTTCAACGACGTCTCGTTTTCAGCCCGGTCCAGCAGGTCCAAGGCCTCTTCCAATGGGATCAACTCGCTCTCGTATTCCGTTTTCTCGTCGCCCTTCTCCTGCGGTAAATTCGGACTCCTCGCGCTGGGCTCTTCCGGCATGCTTGGCTCCGCGGTTATCGGATCTTCCACGTCCGACTCGGAACTGTCTTCTCTGTATAAATCGTCCATTTCGAAGTTCCTCTCGTACTGGTTCTGAGTCTCGTCGTCGCTGTTCCTCTGGTCGTCGACGTCCTTCCTTTCATCGATCACCAGAGGATGATCCGACATCTCCGACTCGGATTTCTTGTTATCACAATCATGTCTCCCAGCATCTTTCAAATCTTCGCTTCTCCAGTCGTGGTTCTCGTTCTCGGATGAATACTTCACCAATTCTTGATTTTGCTCTGCATTCTCCACTCCTGCTGTCGTCTTCTTAGCGATCTTCTTCTTCCTCTGTCTTCTAGATTCTACATCTTCGTTCTCAAACTCGCTTTCGGACGAAGTGTACAGTTCCGCGAAAATATTTTGTTTCCCTTTAGAGCAAGTTCTCTGGCTCTTAGATATACCGACACCGACATCCTCGGTCTTCACGACAGTCCTGTATTCATCGGAGCTGTCGTTCTCGTACCAAGCATTTCTAGTCTTCTTCTTAGAATTCTTGCTTCGCTTCTTCAGCTTCGAAAACTTTAATGGCTCTATGATCTTCTTCCCTTTCGGTTGCTTTCTTTCCACGAACTCGTCCATCGGCCCGGTGACCCGCCTTTGCTGATCCTCGCTCTGGAAAGACTTCAACGCGCCCTTCGTCTTCGGAGCGAACTTCTCCAGCTCCTTAAACTTCCTGTCGATCATAGACTCCAGTCTGCTACTGAGAGGGTCGCTAGCTTTCCCGTTTTCCAAAGTATCTTCGATAGTCTTGGACATCAGACCAGCCATATCTACGTCTTTAGTTCTCAGACAAGTTACCTCGCATCCTGATTTACTCCTGTAAGACAACACGCTGCCCAGTTTAGGTTCAATCTGACTCTCTTCTTCGTCAAACTCGTAAACGTCTTTAATTCTGTCTAATTCTTCTTTCCTGTCGAAAACGCCGTCACGACGTTTCTTCTTCTCAGCTAAACCGCCGAGCTCGTTGCGTCGTATCAGAGGGAAGTCCTGATGTTTTTTGGTTTTCTTGGTCTTGCGTTGCCTGTGGACGTTCAGTTCTCGGAGGGCCGCCTCGGATTTCGATTTCTCCTGCTGTTTCCTGTCGTTCATCTCCTTCTTCCTTTCGAACAGTTCCTTGATCGGGTTCCTGGATTTTTTCTGAAGGTCTTTGGGCATTGTTATGGGACTCGGGACGAGAATCGTGTCTTTACTTAGAGACGCCTTGGCAGCTTGCGCCACGTCCTGGGATACCGGGTCCTCGACCGTGGAAGTCGGGGCCCGGGCACAAGCGAGCTCCGCGAGAACCTTCATCGGCGTTGATCCACTGGGAACAGAGTGATTTAATCAAATTTCGCGATCACACGATCAACAGGTGGTCCAATTAAAAATAGAACAACCGGTCAATGGAATAAAAATTCGTTTTCATGTACAATAAAGTACTTACATATGATCGTGTTTCTCGTTGCCGTGCAGCAAATTGGACAACGCCTTGTCCAGTAGACCTCCCAAGGAAGAGTTCATCTTGCCTTTCAATCCGGATGTATCCAGATTCCTCTGTTCCTGGAGATCCCTCACGTGCAATGCCTCGTTGTAGCCGCCGTTGGACATGTTCGCGCCGGATAAATGGCGCTGATCGTGCAGATACGAGTTTCTCAAGAGGTCCTGTTCGTGTTTCGACGGATGCTCGTTCCTCTGGCCGAAGGTGCTCGCTATGAGATTCTCGCTTTCGCGCATCCGTTGTTGGATCTTGTCCCTGAGTTTATTGTTGTGCTCGAACGCGACGTCCAGGCTGTCCTCGTAGCCCAGGTTGTCCGCCCTGGACGTGTCCGGGCTCGCAGACCTACTGGAGTGCTCGCTCCTCAGATTCCTACCGCCCCTCTTCGGATAATCCCTCTCCCTGCTGTACATCTCTTCGCCGAGTAACTGAAATCATTGAACAATAATTTGGTTTCCGCTCTTTTTCACATTCACGGTGGGTTTCATTCTCTGCACGGGGTGCACTGTACAGTAACGTATATAATAGGATCAACGAGGTATCTTTAAGGAGATTAATTATCTGCTTAAAACAGTTTATTTGTTTGCCAGAGGAGAATGCTATTAATTAATGGCCACTCATGCAGGGTGGTTCAAGATAATTTAATCTGACGATTAAGCACCGATAGAATTGTTTCAATAAAAAGCTTTGGCTGGGTATTGTTTTTCTGTGTAATGTTAGTACGAGAAGTGTTAGTAGAAACCAAGCTGGACATTCTTTAATTAGAAAGAAAAGGTCGAGCCTCGAGTTTTTAGACGTAAAAAATTGAATTCGTTTTATTGAAGGGACAGTAGATGTCGATTTCGAAAGGAGGAAAAGATTCGTAACTACTGTACACACTAAGAAATGTCGAAGGAATGAGAGAACTACCTTTTGCATGCATACTGAGAGACATTGTCTGTATAAAGCTGGTTCATAGGTCCTGCAAACATTACCACAATAATGTATAGAGTATTCCCTTCACGGAATTTCATGCAAGGGTGTAACCCACAGAGAATATCCGGTTTTTAATATGACAATAGAGAGTTTATTTAAATTATGCAAGACTGATACTTCGGGACACACCCTTACAAGTAAATATTCCGTTAGCATGTATAGAAAAGAACTGAAGATATGTAAATGCGAGCTTGAAAGCAGTTTTATCTTTTTAGCTGTAACACGCAATATAAGCCAAGTGCAGAAATAAAAATGAACGCATGCAAAATGTAGATGATCCCAATTTTACAAAAAGAATTGGAACGACACGTTTTTCAAATAACTGTTAACTTACCGTAAGATTCTGACAATAATATAATTTTGATGCACAAAAACCAAGCGTATTATGCTAATCATTGTACAAAAAGTGAGTGTTGGAGAGAAAAGTAAATCTGTTAATTTATTTGAGAGGATCGAAACGAGGAGCAAGTGATTCATTCAATTTTTTAGAACATTAAATTATGACGCCCCTTAAATAAATATTTTTACTATGAACTCTCAGGCGAACGAATTCAACGAACATGCGAGGAGGCTTCGTTTTAACATAATACTCACCTGATTCACGGATTCTAGTAGACTCCCAAGGCTGTTCTGGCTCTCGACGTCCCTCCATCGGTCTCTAGGTCCCCTGAACCCTTGCTGCTGCTGCTCATCTTTCCTGTGGTACCCTTCGCTATGGTCCAATTTGATTTTCTTAGCACCCCTTAACTCGTTCTCCGTCGTAGCTTTCAGTCTAGAGCAGCACTCAACGAACAGCTCTTCGTCAAAGTTCAGAACCTTGCCCTGTCTAGGCTTAGCAGTTCCTATCTCCTGTGGAACGTCCAAAGCGTTGTCCTCGATCGCGTCAGTAGGTGCGATGGTGACCACTTCACTTTTGTTAGTCGACGAGGGCGACCTGATCACGATCTTCTCCCCGGAGAACTCGCTGGAGCTTCTCTTCCGGAACGGAACTTCGCTGACAGTAATATTCTCGTCCTCTTCTTCGTTCTCACTATTGGTGCTGCTTCCTAAAGAACTCTTGGACGAACCACAGACAAACAAAGGAGACGTGTGTCCCATGTCTTCATCCTCGGCTTCGTCGATGTTCAAGTCTTTAGTACTTTGAGAGTGTCTGTCCATACTTGGCGATCTGTTTCCGATGCTAATCGAGCCTAAACTGCTGTAGCTTCGCGAGCAGTCCAGATCAACGGACAGTCCTTGCTCTTTTTCAGAAAGATCTTTAACGAAACTGTCCTCGTGGTCAGATTCTTCAGTATCCTTTATTCTCTTACCCGAATCCTTCCAATCGTCCTCGTCATTGTTGTCTTTACTCTTCCTCGAGCCTGACGACTTTCTCTTTTTGGTTCTCTGGTCATCTTCTGTACCAATCAGTTTCGATGAGTCCTCGTCGTAATTAAAGGATCCGTAGCCACTGTCTTTGGCCGCGTGCGGTTTCCCAGTCCATGGATCTACCTCAGCGAACCACATGGAGATCCTCTCTTCAGCCCTCTTTTTGCAAGGCCTCGAGGAACGCCGTTTATCTGAATCCGAAAGAAGGTAATATCCGTTAGAAGCGTCTGCGTCGTGCTTCTTTCGGTTGCTCGACTTGTGCTTGGAACGATGTTCTTCTTGGTACTCAGGAGCCGGGCTCTTCTCTTTGGTTCTATCCAAGGAAGAACTCTTTTTCTTCCTCCCTGGCCTCCCTCTCTTGGGAGTCGAAGATGCATTCCTATTGTTTCTATCCTCTGAGTATTCTTTAGTCTTCACGTCGTTCGAGTTCGAGGCTCTAAGTTCGCTCGAATCGTCTTCAGACTTGGATACCCAGTCGTTCAACACTTCCTTGACTTTGTCTGTCTTCTCGCTGCCAAACACTCTGCCAAACACGCTCTTCACTATCTTACTCTTGTTCTGAGATTCGTTCTGATCTTCGTTTTCACTGTCATCGCTGTCGCTTGTTAAATCAGCGATTTTGTTTCTGATAGTCTTCTTGCTTCTGGATTTTTTATCCTTGCTGGAATATTTACGACCCCTCGACACTTTTTTACTCGAACTCGTATTAGGTTTTCGCCTAATGCTGGTCTCTTTCACTTGTGTCTCGTCGGAAATAGTCTTCAACGATGGCAACACTTCGTTAGTCTCTGATTCCGATGAAACCTTCGACTCCTTATCAGAGGCTTCCATCGCTTTTGAAATTTCTTCGTCTCCCTCTTCGTTGCTCGCCAATTCTTTAGTCAATTCTTCATCAGGGTTCGAGTTATCAGTTGAATGATTCGTATCCAATTTTTCGTCATTTAATTCATTCACGATAGAATCAATGTTCTTTTCTTCCGGCTTCTCTTCAGGTTTTGGGTCCTCGTCGATTTGGATGTTCATGGGGGACTTCTGTTCCTTTTCTCTTTCCAATAATAATAATTGCGACAGTGGTTTGTCTGCTAAACTTGAAGACGATGAAACTTCGTCATCCTCCATAGAACAGAAATCTATTTTACTCTCCGATTCTTCCACAATTTTTTCTTCAGGCACCTGCTCCACCTGCTTCAGCTGTTCCGAAGGAATTTCCTCCAACGATTTTATAGCTTCCTCTTCTGCAATTTCTAAATCATCGGATTCTTGTACGATCTCTTTTTCCAATTCTTTTAGATTGGCTTCAATATAATTTGCCAAGGGTACGGTTGGTGTTTCCGGTGATTTTTCTTCTGTGACTTCAGGCTTCGCAGACTCATCGATCTGTGATTCAACCTGACTGTCTTTACATTTGGAGAAATTTATAGGAATGGTTTCCATTTCTTCAACGTGCTTCTTGCTTCTTCTCTCTCGTTTGGATTTCCCACTTCGCGTCGATTTCACGGTTTCATTCCGTTTATCTTCAATTTTATCGTCCACCGTGAGAACCTGCTGGTCTGGAGTGTCCGCCTTTACAGTTTCTTCTTTAAGACTTTGTTCTTTTGATTCGTTCAAATCTTGAACAGTTTCCCAATTTCTAGACTCGACTTGTCCATCGCAATTATCATTTTGATGTTCCTTCGTAAAAGTGCTTGAGTAATCTAATCTAAAACTGTTATTTATTTCGTCACTGCTTTCTTTACAAGGCTCTATGCTACGTTTATTTATAGTGAATTTTAAACTCAACCGTTCATGACGCGTTTCTTCGTCATTCTTCGTTTCTAAATTAAGAGAAGCTTCTTCAGTCTTTTCTTGACTGTCTAATTCCTTGTTTAAGACAGCTATTTCTAGGTCTTGTAATTTGGAAAATTTGTCTTCTAACTCAGTTTCGTTGGTCTTTAAAACCGCAGAGTCTATCAGAGTATCCTCCTTCATCAAATCCGACTGTGGCACGTCCAAATTCGGGATTTTTATATTCATATTTGGACTCAAAACGATGGGCTCGACGATGATCAACGGTGGATTCGGAATTTCCAATTCGGAACTTTCCAAACTGATCTCCTCGTCGATCAGACTCTTTTTATTTTCCTTCTTTTCATCAACCTTTTCCACCTTCTGAACTTCGATTTTAGGTGTCGATGTCGATTCAGGTTCAGGACTCACGTGATCAGTGAGAACGTAGTCATCGTGGCTCATGTTCTCAGTGATCTTGCAGATTTCTTCATCCAGCAATTGATCTTCAAGTGTAAGTTGCCGATTACTCTGAGAATTTTCCATGGAATCCTGTACCAATGAATCGTCGTAGCAGGGATCATCGTGTACAGACTCTTCATTAATTATACACGCTGAAGGGTCAGCATCCTCCGTCTTATTTTTGGATTCCAAGGATACGTTCATCGATTCGTCAGGATTTGGATTTTCATCATTGGAAATATCGATTTGATTGATATTACAATCGTCTACGAACGTTTCGTCTTTCTTAGAGTTGGCCATTTGAACCAAATGCGACTGGGACTGGTTGTGTTTCTTCAGCGAGCTCTTCCTAGTGAAACTGGTAGCACAGACTTGACAGAAGAATCGCGCAGCTTCCTTCGTCAGCTTCTTCTTCTTCTCCACGATGAGAATCTCTCCGGTCTTCTTATGAACCACCACGTAATTGCCTGCTGCCCGCTTCTTCGGAGTCTGAAACTCGCCCTGAGTTTGTGAAAGGTTTTCCAACTTGGAGCTCGTGCTATCTTCATTGTTTGACTCTTCTCCTTCGTCATCTTCATTTTCGTCGACGGGTTTCTCTTTCGAACTTTCGACCGACTCTTTATCTTCCTTCGTTTTGTTTTCAGTCTCCTCGGGCTTGTCCGGAGTGGACAGTTCAGCCAGTTTCAACTCGTCATCGTTTGCCCAGCCTTCCTGTTGCAGAACGAAATCGCCGTAGAAAATATCCCTCTTCTTTCTTCTACTCCTTCGCGTTTCTTCTTGTTCTTGCAGCGAGCAAAGCTTATCATCCGGCAATTCGTCATTGCAAAATGCGTCGAACTTCTTCCTAATGCTTCGTCGCTTCTCCGCGTTTTCCACCTTCGAGCTCGTGCCATCTTCATTGTTCGACTCTTCCTCTTCGTCCTCTTCATTTTCATCTTCGACGGGTTTCTCTTTCGAATCTTCGACCGACTCTTTATCTTCTTTCGTTTTCTCTTCTTCTTCCTTGTTCGGAGTGGAACGTTCGACCAGTTTCAATTCGTCATCATTGACCCAGGCTTCCTGTTGCAGAACCAAATCACCATAGAAAACGTCCCTCCTCCTCCTTCTACTCCTTCGCGTTTCCTCTTGCTCTTGGAGCGAACAAAACTTATCATCCAGCAAGTCGTCATTATAGAAAGCGTCGAACTTTCTCCTAATACTTCGTCGCCTCTTCTCCGCATTTTCTGGCTTCGAGTGAGTCTCGATAACGGATCCGCAGCTGTCAGACTTTCTCTTGATGCTCTGCTGTTTGTCATCGTCCTGTTCTGTGGTGGCCGATTCCGAGTCTTCGTTCCCTTCAGTCTCGCGCAAAGGTTTCCTCTTCTTGGAGAAGCGTTTCGTCCTGAAGTAGCTGGACTCGCTGATGCAGGAACTCTCTGATAAGTTATCTACGCTCTCAGCTCTTTGAGCCGCGAGATCCTCGGAAGAGAGCTGCTTCTTATTCAGCGGCACCGTCGCGCTCTGATGAGTCAGATCCAACGATGCAGATGAGCTTGATCTTGACAGATCATTTCCAGAATCCTTCTGGATCTCAGGTGGTTCTTCCTTCTCCTTATCTTCTGGACACTCGGGAGCAGTCGCTTGAGATTCCACGGAAGATGAATTGTTTTGCGTGTCGGGATGCTCGTCAGCGTTCGACTTCCTCTTGTGCGTTCGTTTCTTCGTGAGCTGCAGAACTTCTGTTACCTCCGGAACCTTAAACGGTTCCAAAGTAGAACCGGTGATCAGATCATTAGAGTTCTTGTTTTGCTGTTCAGTCTCATCGATCGCTTTACTTGTTCTTAAAGATCTTCTTGGTGGAAGTTGGGAATCAGCTATTTTAGAATCGGAATTATCTTGAGAAATAGCCTGTATCATTTCGGATTTCTTCTTTCTACCACGCTTCTTAGGCACTTTCGGAACAACTGGAGCATCTTCAGGCTTCTCAGGTTCTTTTATTTCGTTCGTCGAGGAATTCTGAACGAGTTCTTCTTTGTTCTCCAATATAGAATTTTCTTTTGATTTCTCTGGAAGTGCTGCTGGATCGTCAGTAGGTTTTTCATTTAATAACGTTTCATCTTGCGTTTGAATTGAAGAATCCTTTTCTCCGTCGTTCACGGTCTCTTCTTTACTTTCAATTTCCACAGCTGTTTTCTGCGGATCTTCATCCTTCGTTTCTTCTTCAGGTTCCAACGGCTTCGACTCGTCGCTATCGCTGATCCATCCCTCCTCTTGGGGAAAATCGCCACCGTGGCTGACGTTCCGCGATCTCCTCGAACTCCGTCGTCTTTTATCATTCTGCTCCTTTGATAACCGATCTTCGGTTGGAATGGAAGTAAGGTCATTCTCAATTTCTTTTTTCTCTTCATTTCTCACTTGGAATCTTGAAGATCTTCTTCTCGACCCTTTAGCTTCTTCGACAGACGACTCCTTCGCATCAGGCTCCTTTGAAATTGCTCCTTCTTTCGTCGATTGACCTGTTTTTTCCTCTGCGATCGATTTTCTTTTCGATCTTCGTACAGATTCAACTTCCTGGTCCAAATTTTCGATAGACTTCCTCTTCCCACTTAGTGTCCTCGAAACTGTTTGCTTCTCTTCCGCGTTTCCTTGGATGTCTTGATTCTCATCTTTCTTTTTATCTTCGTTGACAGAGTTTGGTTGTTCGAGATTCTCTTGGGAGTCAGTTTTCGGTTTTACACTCGAATCTTCTTGGACATCGACGACAACCTTGTTCTTCGCTTCCTCTTCACTTTTCTCCGCGCTAACTTCAGGCGACAAACTGTTTTCATTGATAGAAGGCACTTTCTTTGATTTCTCTATTAGATTAACTTCCGTGGCTGTATTCGCCTCGCAGTCGACAGGTTTTCTTTTTCCAGACTTCGGCGAGCTTCCTTCCAGCGATCGTTTCTTGGACCTTCTCTTCACTCTCGTCTCTTGGTCCTTGTTCACCGATTCTTCTTCTATACATTCAGAAAAATTCTTTCCTGGAGGCTCTGCCACGTTTTCCGGGACAGACGCAGCTTCCGTAGAAGCAACTTCTTCGTGGTTCTTCAAATTATCAGTTTCTGTTTGAGTTTCTAAGGAAGTTTCAACGACGATTGGTAATTTGGTATCCTCGTTAGTTTTACTGGAAGAGTCCTCTTTCACATTTTCAACGTTTTCTTCTTTTTGATCAGAACTGTTGTCCAACATTTCCTTAGGTGCTTCTGTCTCCTTCAAGATTAACTTCTGATCAATTTTACTTCTTTCGTTTTCCTTAACAGTTTCCTGGCTACAGTCTTGAATCTGCTCAGGAATATTATTCTTCGTTTCATCTGAATTCTCGGTTTGTTCCGTCAAGCCGGGACCAACTTCGTCTAAAATACTCGTGAGTTCATCAGCTGCCGTGTCTAACAGAGAGCCTACTTCACCTTCCAATAACGCATCCTTTTGTTTGGCGATTTTCGAAACGATCTTCTCCAGAAACGACCCCTTCCCTTTCTGCTTTCTCCTAGACAAATCTAGGATGATGTCGTTAGCCGGAGATTGTTCTTTGGTGATTTTAGGAGAGGAGTCAACCCTCTGACATTTTTCTACAGGATTCTCGACGTTCGGTTCCTTGGTGGAAACCTCTGGTACTTCCGGTTGCCGTGAATCCTCTTCGGGAACCTTTTGAACACAATCGGCTTCCTTGACCAACTCGTCGAATTCATTCGTCGCCTCCAAGACGTTACTTTCCGGAGACTTAACGCTTTTACCCGTATTTTGAGATTTACTGTTGCTGTCGTCAGGTTGCTGAAGAGACTCAGCGGGAGTCACGTTCTCCAAGCTCGTTTGGACCGCCAGTACACTCTGTTGAGTCTCGATCGGAATATTCTTGCCCTCGGTGAGGATGCCGATCACGTTGTTCAACGATCTCTTGGGCGCTTTCTCTTTTCGAGATCCCCAGGACTTTCGAGGTCTGCCGACCCTACCTTTCTGAACAGGTGCAGGAGTGTCCAGTGAATTTTCCTTGCCACTGTCCATGGAATTACCTGTTTCCGTTTGAAGATTAGCCAGACTCGCGTTGCTCCTCGGAGGATCGAAGATCTTCGACTCTTCAGACTTGTCGGTTTTCTCTTGCTTATCTTCGATTTTCGGTAATGCATCTTTCTCATTAGAATTTCCATTGTCGACGCAATCAATGGAACTCTTATCAGTCTCTTCGTTCTTCGTCTCGTGTTTCTTGTCAACGTCGTTACTAAATTTAATTCGACCTCGTCTCTTCCCAATGGTATTCTTCTTCAGAGACAACTCGGTAGGTTCGCTCTGAGCTTCTTCAGTGGAATTCGGCAACGAGCCTCTGGTTTGCCTCTTATCGACCGTCACATCTGCTTCTGGCTTAGCTTGACTATCAGTAGATAACTGATTGGAGTTCGAAGCAGATTTGTTGTCGTTGGACAGGCTGCTGCTCCTGCGTTTCCTAGTCGCGGCCTTCACCTCGTTCGCACCGTCCTTCGTCTTGTTCGGTTCTTCCGGTACAGTTTTTTCACTTCTCGCTGAAAATCTCTTATCAGTTTTCCTCAACGATTTCCTCCTAGCGTCGAACTTCTCTTTCTTCGTGGACGCGTCGGACGTCGAGCCAGAATCGATTTTCATCTTCTCCGATACCCTCGCCCTCTCCTCAGGTCTGTACTTAGACATCGGCTGCCTGAGACATCTTTTCGACGTGGCAACTCTGGAACTCAACACCAAAGTTGTCATCAGATCTTCCTTGCTGTCCGATCCAATTAATTTCTTCACTTCGAACGGGACATTCTCGATCTTTATATCATCCTCGCTCTTCACATTGCTCAATCTTGATCTGCTCCTCGTCTCCAATTTCCCTTTATCCTTCTTCGCGTCCTCGGCGTTCTTCTTATTTTCTTCGATCCTTCCAGGCGCGCTCTTCCTCTTCAATTTTTCCTTAATGGCAACCTCTCCGCTCTTCTCTTTCGGTCTTCTACCTTTACCCTGTTTCTGTTCTTTGTCCTCTTCCTGTACGCTGTTCCATTCTGTCCCTTCGCTTTCGTCCTTCTCAGGAGTGTCGAGGTTCAAGCATCTGCTGACCGTGCTCCTGCCGCGAGGAGCCTTTACCGAATTGGTCACCGGAGACAGGATGGGCAAATCGTTGGCGGGCGTCTCGCTAGCTTCAACGGTGGAAGCCTGAACGGCAGGTTCCAGCGTCGGCATTTTGTCACTGTCGGAGGACAGTCTAGTAGTCCGTTTAGGCAACTGATCGCCGTTCTTCAGCCTGGACGAAGTAGCCCTCAGCTTGGATCTGATCACCGACGACTCTGGACCAGCTTCGCTCTTCCCTTTAACCACCGGCTGTGGAGACTTGATCTCCGGCGACTTCTGAGGAGACGGTGAATCCTTGTTCGGGTCTCTGGCGAATTTCCCGTCGTGGGTCCTCGGCTGTGACTTCGCCTTGATCGACGCGTTCAACGAAGCCACCGGATCGACCGGTCGTTTCTTCCTAGGCGTAGTCTGCATAAGTAATTTATTTCTCACAGTTTGATTAGACGGCTTAGCTTCCTGTACTCTTGCCTCCTTCTCGTCCTTAGGAGACCATTTAGCCTTGGCAGATTCGCTAGAATCCCCGCTCGCCTCCAACGTGTTTTTCAACGTTTTAATCTTAGCCTTAAGTGCACCCGGTTTCTTCCCTTGATCCAAGCTTTTAACAGCGTTCTCTTTTGTCTTCACGTTTCTCTTCTTGCCCAATACCCTGGGTCCTCTGCTCTTCGCTCTTTTCTCATCCCCGTTCGCAGAGGCGGCCGCTTCGTCGGACTTCTCTTTGGTATCTTTCTCTAGGTCGTTCCTCTCGGGGTTCACGTCGCCAGGCGTCTTCTCATCGGCCGCGTAGTTCATCACGACGCTCTCGATCACCGCCGATATGTTGTCGATCCGGCAACGATGCCGCTGGATTGACTTGGCGTTCTTCAGCAACTTGTTCCTCAGAACGGCCTTGTTCCGGGACATACGCGAGGCGCTGGAATTGTCGCCCACCACCATTCGCCTCGTTCTGGTTTGCACCTGTGTACAGGCAAACGCTTCGTGGTACTCTCGTGTGCCCGCAAGCTCGGGCATCATCTCGTTCCCTCGCCACAATCATCGCGCGATTGCGTAAGCAAATCTAACACGGTTTCCGTCGTTACAACGTTCGGAATTAACTCTGGCAATTGTCTTTATTCTACGAAGTGACTCAGGATTTTCATTAATTAATTATATATTCCCGTGAAACGCGCTAATGCTCTTAGGTCTCTAAAATCGGGGTCGCGTACCGGCAATAACGAAATCAGAATGAGCGTCCGTCCCGTTTGGAAAAAAAAGTATTACTTAGGGCAGGGAGGGAACAACACGAGGCAACCGTCTTGCCCGCGCGGACTACGTGGCGTACACCGTTTCTATGTGCCGCGTCCATCGTACGTGTGTGTGCACGTGCGGACAGCCAGTGTTGAGTAATCAATACTCCACTTATATCCGTGTCGTCCAGCCGGAGCCGAGCAAAGCCGGTCGGGTCCGCGTTATTGCCTTATCATTATCGAGCCTCATATTTTTCGTCCACCAGGATTCGGGTCATCCTCTGTTTACGAGTCTCGTTTACCTAATTTAGACTCGGCACGCGATTTTTGGGTCACTCTTGCCAGTTTGGCACTATCGTGCCTCGAATGAAAATTCTTCGACTTTTTTACAATTCTGTTATTGGGTCACGAATTTTAATTCTATTAAGCCAGTTCGATTTTGTCTAGTAATCACGGGGAATCCTTCGGCTATTTTCTAAATTCGAGTAGCTCGTCTAAAAATTCCTTTTTTATACCGTTCAATATTTATAAACATTGAATCCCACCCAGTATTAAGCAACACGTTCATGTTATTTAAACATTTAAACACAGTAACACGAAAACTGAACAGGTAACCAAGGAGCTGAAAGGATCGTTCAAATATTTATCACTTACGTTGCGAAGTCTACCCTGTGTCCTCATCGTGCTCTCCTGCAACACCTTCCTCGTAGCCCTTTTGGGAGGCAGGTTCGCCAGCATCTTCTGGATACTCTCTCCTGTGAACATGGAAAGTACACACGATGTCAGAAGTTTAAGAAGAAACAATCCTTTTACGAGAACTCCATTAAACTCATTGATAATTCAACAATGCAGTTGGCTTCGGCAAATAGCGTCGTTAATAATTCATCGATTACATATTCACTCGTCATTAAAATTATTCATGCGCAGAAAAAAAATTACTCATATGTTGTACGTCTAATTAAAAAAAAAATTAAATCTCTATTCAGATTCCTTTTATTTTTTGTACTCTCCGGAGAACAAATCTGTAGCGTAGTAACTCTACTTATTTGAACTTATTAACAATAACACCATTTGGCTCCCCATATATGTATTTAAATAATAAACTTATGAGCGAAACTTGACAACTGTTACTACGATTTCATTACTTTCTAGTTCTCAATTTGACAAAAATATAATTGTTTTATTTAAATTTAGTTGAATATTGTTTATAATTATGATGATAATAAGTAAATGGGGAACTTGACGTCTTTCGTTGATTTCACAACTTTCAGGTGCTTCTTTTCACAAGGCTATAATATTTATTATATTATTGCTACTTAAAATTATGAACGAAAGCAATGTAAGAAGGATTTCGTTGGAATAGGAACCAGACATTTCAAACTTGCCCATTTCTTTACCGTTTCATGAAAGGGTTAATTTTTTGGGGGATTAACAATATACTGAAGTGAGATCGAAGCAGGTGCCGTTTTTCACTATTTATGCGCACGTGGTTTTTTTCGAGGCTGCGTTAATATTAATCAAGGCGCGATTAACAAGTTCGAAGTTATGATAATCCCGGCGCGGCGGTCGTAATTATTGCAAAGGGAAGTTACGGTATAAGTGATTCGACCGAATCAAACAAAGTTTTAATTAGTGCAGTAATTAAACTCGTAGGGCGTTAATAAATTCACGGGACCTTGTAGACTGTTTATTTTCGTGCACGGTGAAATTTTGCGAAATGGAATTAGTGAGAGAAACTCACTGTCGCTGGGCCTGACCCTGGGCCCCGTCGGCTGTTTCTCTTTAGGTTGATTCACCCTGGGAGTCTGCGAGTTCTGAATGTTCCTCTTCATCCCCCGCTGCCTGCGTCGCCTGCTACGGCTGCCGAACGGCCTCCACTTGCACTTTTTCTTCCCGTTACCGAACAACCCTAACAGCCACGCCTGGTCACCCCCGCACTCTAACATATGCCTGTGCAACTCCGGTAGAGTGGTACAGTTCTTGGAACACTTGGTGCACACCTTCTCCGCCAGGTTGGCCGCTCTCGCCTTAGCCGTGGCCACGTCCTTTCCCGGCAGGAACAGGTGCTTGTACAACTCCCTCTGATCGCCCGAGAACTCGAAATGCGAACACCAGACGTTCGGGTGCGAAGCCGCCTTATGGTCCTCCATTTCTTTCAGCGTCACCTGCGTCAAACAACGTCGGTCCGATTAACGTCGGTTTAATTAACGCGTATAATATTAGCGCTATTGAACCGGTGGTATCGCGGACAGATCGATAGAGACTCGTTCGGACAGCTAATTGTCAATCAACATCGAGATAAGTCCTTTCGACCGGCCCGCAATCCGATCGATAGTTACCAATCGAGTGGCTAATTAATTAGCCGATCGGTTATATGTGTGCCGCGTTTCATCGGATCAGACAGTGGATTCTTTTCCTGTCTAACTGTTGCTCAGGCGTTTATTTAGAATTCACCAATTTCCGAACGACTCGTTCAAGAGTTTGCCGATCGGGCAAGTGTCAAAGGTCGAATAAAACGATAAACTCTATCGTCTCGTTAAACAGTGTTACTACACCGAAGCCGGAGGAATAACAAACATCAATCACCTTTATCGAACGTCCCACTGTTCTAAAATTAATCCGTCGGTCTACGACTCGGAATCGCGGGCCGAAAATAACCGACTTAACCATTTATTGGCCGAATAACCGACCTGAAATAGCCCCGAATCCATTCACCCACGTTTCTCACCGTTCTCCGATACTCACATGCTTCGATGCACACGCGCCGCAGACGTAGATCCTCGGCCTGGACCACTCGCCGGTCAGCTCCGCGTAGACGACCTCCTGTTTCCTGCTCGCCTCCGTGGTCATCTTCTCGTCCCACTTCCTCAGCCTCAGGAAATTACCGAACTCCATGGTGAACTCGGTGGCATCGCTGCTGTCTTCTATCTGCGACATCTCGTCCACGTCCGGACTGGTAGTCTCGGACGATGTCTGCTCCGGCTCGCTCTGATTCTCCTGGATCTCCGTGGTCTCGGATGGTCCCAAGATCGGGATCTGGTGCAACCTGTTCAGACCGAGCCTCTCTTTCAACACCTGCTGCTTCTTCCGTATAGACAACTGCGTTGAAATGTCGAATTTGCTCAGGTCCTTTATGGAACAAGTCCACTGTTCCTTGCCGTCGTACTTCCGCGGGAAGTTGTACTTTTCAAAGGACACTCTCCTCGGATGGGACCTGCAACTCTTCCCAGGCTTCTGGGCGTATTCACTGTTGTTCTCATACTCTTCGGCGTACTCTTTGGAGTAGACCGGCGTGGCAGCTGTTAATGAAATGTCGATAGACTGGATCGCGTTGTGCTCGTAGAAAGACTGTTGCGGCTGTTGCTGCTGCGATTTCGTGTCTACCATGGAAGTGACCGTCGACGAGCTTTGAAGTTTCCCGTCCAAATGGTGGAGGAGGTTCTCGCGGATGTTGCAGCTAACGCTGCTGTAGAAGGAACTGTCGAACTCCGGACTGCCCGGGTTGCTGAAGTTGTCTTTGATCTGGAGCACGGGTTTCAGCAACGTGGACTCGGCTCGATGCTCGAGGTCGGACTCCTTGGGACTTTGGTTGCCTGGTTCCTTGCACGACGAGGGTTCCTTCTTCTCTTGAACCCTCTCCGCACTGGCGCTATGAGTCTCGTTCACGTGAACCGTCAGAGCCTCTCTGGTGAGGTACCTGGTGGAACACTGCAGACAGCCGTGGTACTTGTCGCTGTGGCTGCCGACCATGTGCTGGAACAGGCTCTCCAAACTCTCCGTGCATTTGTCCGAGCAGTACTGACAATTCTGCGAAGGTTTCCTCGAGTTTCTTTCCGACCTCCTGCCGCCGCCTTGCTGATGGACCCTCTCGGTGTGCCGCTGCCTGAGAGATATCGACATGAACTTCCGATCGCAGTAAAGGCACAGGTGCCTGACTGTAGGAGAAGGCGGCTTGCTGGGAGACTTGGAGCCCTGAGAAGACGAAGGCGACTGAGGAGGAGGAGGAGGAGCGGCGGTGGTCTCGCTCGTTTGACAATTTTGTAACACGGACGCTACTTTGTCTAAAGGTAGACTGCAATGCAGACTCGTCGTGGAGATCTGATCCTGACTCCGAGATTCCTCCGTGGAACCGTCCGAGGTCTCTTCTTTTTCTTGTTTACTCTCGTCGATCAGCTGATTGATACCGTTCAACAAATCGTTCAACAAGTCTCTACAGATGTTTCTCAGTTCCACATTTTCGAACTCCCTGTCCTCCTTACCAGGATCCACGTTCGCCTTCTCCTCGGTCTGGTTCTCGCTCAGCCTCTCCATAATGATCGTCCCCAGGGAACGATTCTCCTTCTTCTCATCTTCCTGACCGTCGTCCCTCGCCTCCTGTTCCTCGGATTTAGTTTCTTTGGAAGAACACTTAACGCGAGCCTTGTCCTCTTCTACCTTCAAGGACTCTTTCTCTTTACTAACACCGTCCATCGCAGCGTCCTTCGCGCAGCAAGACTCTTCGTTCCTTAACGAGACTTCGGACCTGGCCTCGACTTTCTGTTGCTCCGAGCAGGCTTCCATCCCGTCCGGTTTATCGGACTGCGTAGACAGGAAGACTGCAGCCTCAGTTCTACTCTCGTTCGGCTTTGAAGGCTCGAACTTCGCAGCCGGACCCTTCGAGTCCTCGTCCTCTTGGTCCTCCGGTTGCTGCTTCTCAGCCTCTTTACCCTTCTCGGCCTCAGTTTTCCTGTTGCCCTCCTCCTCCGCCTCCTCCTCGTCCTTTATCACACCGTTCAGCACCGTCATCACGTACTTCTCCAGGGTCTCAAGGTTTCTCTCCACGCTGTTCCTCCCGTCTTCCTCCTTCCTCGGGGAGTCACCGCTTCTGGAGTCAGGGACCTTCTTCCGCAGGTTGTTTATCACGTTGCTCAACCTGCTCCTCTTGTCCTGAGCAGTTTGCGCTGACCTATAAGCGTGACCGTGCTGCTGCTGACGGTCGCTGCTCACGCTGGCCGGGTGGCTGACGCCCAGGTCGTCGAGATTATGCGTCGAAGCGACCATCCTGGCGTCGACGCTCGATGACGACGTCGATGGGACGAACTTCGACGCCTCGCTGCTCGTCTTGCTACCAGCCACGTCCACGGATGCTGCTTCTGTAAAAATAAAATTCTCGTTTCAACGATCAGCGACTCTTTGTAACACGAATTGTAAACGGTTTCATCTCCGATGTTCGAGGGAATATTTTTCTATCGCCGCGGATCCCGATTGTTGTTTGGATCAATTTGCGTAGGGACGTCGTGTCGAACGCGACCGGACGTTCGGCACAGAATCCGTAGGATTGCATATGCAACGGACGGAACTAAAATACCCGGGCGACGGTATGCATCTAGCGACTGAGATACGCGGCCTACGCGAACGGAAGTGGAAGAAAAAAACTGGCCCGCGTTATATGTATGAGCGTCGGACAGATCAATAATTCCGAGGCGGTAAACGCTGAACATCTGATCAGCTTGTTTGATTTTTAGAAATTGGTACAGCTCGGAGCAGCTATCGGCGCCGGGGCCAACAGGTTTTTCTAAATATTTGCGGGATCAACTCCTATTAATACGAAGCCTCTTAGCAAAGGAAACAATTTTACAAGGGAATGATGCTGGTAATAAGTTCGCCGGTCCTCGTTTAATATCCTGTGTAGGGGTTATTAAACGCCGGTTGTAAGCCGATTAAAGCGTTTCACGGCTTGGAAACTCGACTCCTGGTGCCTACGAAAAACCTGGCATCGTGTCGGTATTAAAACTCGGCGATGGTTCCGTTTATTCGTTTCGACTGCCAGTGCTTTCTGGATTGTAAATCGATCAATAGGAAATCGATAAGTCGCGAAACACTTGAGGACAATTGCAGTTCGTTAAATTACAAATCTCAGATGTTTGTGTGTTTGTGAAAAGATCGTCGGGAAGGACTACCTGAAATCTAAAGGTACGGATAGTTCTAGCGCAGAAAGTCTATCGGGATTGGAATGTCGGAGGGCCTGTTTCAGTCGAGGTGCGTTTATTTTCATGGGCGGACTGCCAACTGGTGTGGAATACGGGACGCCAACGCTGGTGCCGCTATGCCTGTCCTGAGAGTCCCGTTTTATTAACGTTCGCCGAAATTTTTCCTACGAACCGGCCGCGAAATCCCATCGACGCTCCTCATTTTATTCCCAACTGATTTTACACGACGCAAACGTTTGGATTTTTTATAAGCTTCTGATATGAAACGTTGATAGGCAAATGAATGCATGAATTCAATGAAAATTATTAATAATCCAGATTTCATGTCTTATTTCAGATCGAGTTATCTCAGCAAACGTTGGAAAAAGAGTGCTAATAATAAATAGCTACGTGCCAAAGAGTATAGAAGAAAATATCCAATTAATTATTGACGTTGACGAAAAGCTTTTTATACAGAAGTTGGAGGCATTGACGTCCTCTAGAAGAAAGATTCTATGCATTTTTCTTCTAACTTCAATATTTAACGAGTTCAGTATGATTAATCAGCATTTTATGGGTACTGACAAAATCCGACCGATCCACTGTCGAAATTGCGAACTTTTGGCAAAAAATTTCGTTTTTCCTCAATAACTCCTAAACCGTTGGACCTACGAGAAAATTGCATAGAACCTTTCTTGTAGAGGACGACGAGATCTACAATTTCTGTATAAAAAGTTTTCGCTAGCATTAATAGTTTACGAGTTATTAACGAAAAACGGAAAAACAGTTTTTTGCAAATAACTCGTTAACTATTGGTGCTAGCGAAAAATTTTTATACAGAAATTGTAGATCTCGTCGTCCTCTACAAGAAAGGTCTGATGCAATTTTCCCGTAAGTCCAACGGTTTGGGAGTTATTGGCAAAAAACGAAAATTTCGCGAAATCTTAAGG
>NW_017177131.1:150075-151502 GCF_001652005.2 Ceratina calcarata
ATGTAAGGGTATAATCTTAAATGCTTCCGATATGAAAAATTAAATCACATGAACAATTCGATTAAATTTATTGCAGAATCCATATTCTATCACAGGCTGAGTTATTCTCAATTCGCACCAGGGAGTGTAAATGATTTTATTTCATCACGAGCCACTGACATGAAAAATCGAATCAAAGAAACAGTTCAATGAAAATAACTGATATAAAAAGGATTTATTTAAAAAAAATAGTAAACCGAGGAATTCAACGAGAATCATTGATCATATAAATTTCATGGTCTATCTGAGAAAAAACGTAATTTACATCCTGCGATGTCTAGTTCAACGCGATATAATCGTGTTCAATAAAAAGAGAGTTCTAATCGCTTACTATAATTAATTATGATTCAGCCATTGCGAATCTGAGAGTGTGCAACACGGTGTATATAATTTCACTGATAATCTGATACGTGTTAATGAATGATGGCGGATCAACGTGAATCTTGCAAGACGAGTTTCACTTGCGTCATTAATTTTCCCGCATACCGTTTTCCTCGGGAAGTCGCATAATCACGGGAAATTCTTTACAAATTTTATGCAACGATATTTCTAACCGATTCCATCGTCGGATATTAATTTTTCCACGTGCAAATTTTCACAGCTGGATTGTTAACAATAGAAATGATTTCCATTGGGGAATAAAATCCGAACTGAATTTGTTCACTGCGTCGTCGGAATACTTGGATATCATACATAAAAGGCATTAAGAGTAACGCTCCCTTCTTGCCAGGAACAGTGTGTTCATCTTCTCCAGCGACTTTTGTGCTTAAGGATGCATAGAATTTTTCAGGAGCATTCGACTTGAATATTTCCTCGATATTTTTTACTTACACAATCCGTTCAAAAGCGATTTGGTATAAATGTGTAAGCGAGCATAAAATAAGGAATATTAATCGAAGGATATTAAATGTTTTTAATTAATGGAAAATTCGATCTGCGATCAATGCCATATCATTGAGTTTGAACGTGGGAAAGAGAATTGTAAAAATTCAATTGCGTGCGATTTTCGAGAGACGAAAATTTTCCTACTGATGAATGGGACACGATAATTAATGTCTCGCCATCAAACACGCCGCATCGCATGATAGTGGAACGTTACAAAATAGCCGAACTGATCCATCGATCTTAATAGAAGCTACATTAAGAGTTAATTTTCAAAGCAATATCGCGTAGCTTAATTATCGCGAGGATGCCAGCCTGGTTCATATTACATTTATCAAAAAACATGTAAATCAATCTTTATTGTTCAACAATTAATTGCGTTACTGTGAAAATGAAATTGAGTGGTAATTATCTGTTGAATTCTAGAGTTCATTCTATTTTCAGATGATTTAATCAGAGCCTCACTGAATTATTCAAACGCTTTAATCAACAGTAGCGAACATTTA
>NW_017177132.1:0-4495 GCF_001652005.2 Ceratina calcarata
TTGATTTTAACTTTTAGTGCACCTGTGATAAAATAATTTTGTCGGTTAATGGGGCGACAGTTCCAGCTCAATCAATGCTAAAACACACCATTTTGTGTTTATATAAAGTGGATTTCCTATTTGTGCCAAAATGTATTACCAGTTGTAAATATGCTGTAGTGTAGTCAACTGAAATTATTAATGCATGCTCTGCATTTAACGTTAGTAAAATACTTGACCACAGAAAATTCGTGATTTAAAGTGAGCGAGAAACAGTAATGTCGGATTTTTATGACTCTTCAAGTATCAAAGTCCTTAAAGGATTGGATACGGTACGTAAGCGCCCAGGTATGTATATTGGCGATACTGATGATGGCACAGGTCTACATCATATGGTATTTGAGGTTGTGGACAATGCTATCGATGAAGCTCTTCCTGGTCACTGTAAAAAAATTGTTGTGATTCACGAAGATAATTCGGTTTCCGTCCAGGATGATGGACGTGGTATTCCGACCGGTGTTCACGAGGAAGAAGGTGTATCCGCCGCCGAAATGATCATGACTGTACTGCATGCAGGAGGGAAGTTTGACGATAACTCTTATAAAATGTCGGGTGGTTTGCATGGCGTAGGGGTGTCGCTGGTGAACGCTTTATCGGAAAAACTCGAGCTCATGATAAAACGCGAAGGCAAAGTTTATCAGCAAACCTATTATGCAGGTGTGCCTCACTCACAGTTGGAAGTGGTGGGCGAAACTGATCAGACTGGAACCACAGTGCGGTTTTGGCCTAGCTTTGTTATATTCACTAATAATACTGAATTTCAATATGAAATTCTGTCTAAGCGGTTGCGTGAGTTATCTTTCCTTAACTCCGGGGTTTCTATTCTTGTACGGGATAAGCGTAGCGATAAAGAGGATTACTTTCATTACGAAGGTGGCATCGAAACTTTTATTGATTATCAAAACAGGAATAGAATTCCTATTCATCCGAATGTGTTCTATTTTTCTGCTGAAAAAGACAGTGTTGGCGTAGAAATAGCGCTACAATGGAATGGCAGTTTTAAGGAAAACATTTACTGTTTCACCAATAATATTCCCCAGCCAGATGGGGGTACACATTTGGCCGGCTTCCGCGCAGCTATGACTCGTACGCTTAATTCTTATATGGATAAAGAGGGTTACAGCAAGAAGGCTAAAGTTATTACTACCGGTGATCATGCACGTGAAGGACTTATTGCTGTTGTTTCGGTTAAGGTTAAAGATCCGAAGTTTTCTTCGCAAACCAAAGACAAACTAGTTTCCTCGGAAGTAAAATCCGCGGTAGAGTCTCTGATGAACGAACAACTGGTGGAATATCTATTAGAAAATCCCAACGATGCCAAAATCGTTGTAGGTAAAATTATTGATGCTGCCCGTGCTCGTGGAGCTACCCGTAAGGCGCGGGAGATGACCCGACGCAAGGGGGCACTGGAATTGACTAGTTTACCAGGTAAACTAGCAGATTGCCAAGAGCGTGATCCGTCTCTATCCGAAATTTATCTGGTGGAGGGTGACTCTGCCGGTGGTTCGGCTAAGCAGGGCCGTAATCGCAAAAATCAGGCTATATTGCCGCTGAAAGGAAAGATTCTTAACGTTGAAAAAGCCCATTTTAATAAAATGCTTTCTTCCCAGGAAGTTGCAACGCTAATAACTGCACTAGGTTGCGGAATCGGCCGAGATGAATATAACCCGGACAAACTACGATATCATAATATCATTATTATGACTGATGCCGACGTCGATGGCTTGCATATCCGTACCTTATTACTAACCTTCTTTTATCGTCAGATGTCAGAAATTATCGAGCGTGGCCATGTTTTTATCGCCCAGCCACCACTTTATAAAGTTAAGAAGGGTAAGCAAGAACAATATATTAAAGATGATGAGGCCATGGATCAGTATCAGATAGCGTTGGCGATTGATGGCGCCACTCTGCATGCTAACTCCCCGTTGCTAGCTAGCGTATCGTTGGCGAATTTGGTGGCTGAATATTACGCCGTGCAAAATATGATTAGCCGAATGGAGCGCCGCTTCCCGCGTATTGTGCTTCAAAATTTTATCCGCACATCAGCTGAAATATCATGATCAGGTCACAAGATGGCTCACTTCGCTAGTGCAAGCACTGAACTATAATAAAAAGCACGGCAGTAACTATAGTTTTAAGATACAAGAAAATTGCGATCGCCATCTGTATGAGATGCTCTTGTGTGTGCGAGAGCATGGTGTTGATACAAATTATTTGCTGGATTACGATTTTATTAGCGGGGGTGAGTATCGTAAATTGACGACACTTGGCGAAAAGCTAAGTGAGCTTATTGAGGATGGTGCCTATACAGGGTGTTCCGGAAAGATTGTTAGAGCCGAAAATGGCAGATGGGGAGGAGCTTTGTGAACAACAATTTCCTTTGGTAAAATACGAAATGGGGCTTGGTTACCGAGTTATTAACAAAAAACACGGACCAATCAGAGCGCTCGGTTGAGGCGGTCTCCGTTTCGGGAGCGTTGGCTCGGAGACAGCCAGCCGACTTTTAGTGAAGGACTTATTGCTGTTGTTTCGGTTAAGGTTAAAGATCCGAAGTTTTCTTCGCAAACCAAAGACAAACTAGTTTCCTCGGAAGTAAAATCCGCGGTAGAGTCTCTGATGAACGAACAACTGGTGGAATATCTATTAGAAAATCCCAACGATGCCAAAATCGTTGTAGGTAAAATTATTGATGCTGCCCGTGCTCGTGGAGCTACCCGTAAGGCGCGGGAGATGACCCGACGCAAGGGGGCACTGGAATTGACTAGTTTACCAGGTAAACTAGCAGATTGCCAAGAGCGTGATCCGTCTCTATCCGAAATTTATCTGGTGGAGGGTGACTCTGCCGGTGGTTCGGCTAAGCAGGGCCGTAATCGCAAAAATCAGGCTATATTGCCGCTGAAAGGAAAGATTCTTAACGTTGAAAAAGCCCATTTTAATAAAATGCTTTCTTCCCAGGAAGTTGCAACGCTAATAACTGCACTAGGTTGCGGAATCGGCCGAGATGAATATAACCCGGACAAACTACGATATCATAATATCATTATTATGACTGATGCCGACGTCGATGGCTTGCATATCCGTACCTTATTACTAACCTTCTTTTATCGTCAGATGTCAGAAATTATCGAGCGTGGCCATGTTTTTATCGCCCAGCCACCACTTTATAAAGTTAAGAAGGGTAAGCAAGAACAATATATTAAAGATGATGAGGCCATGGATCAGTATCAGATAGCGTTGGCGATTGATGGCGCCACTCTGCATGCTAACTCCCCGTTGCTAGCTAGCGTATCGTTGGCGAATTTGGTGGCTGAATATTACGCCGTGCAAAATATGATTAGCCGAATGGAGCGCCGCTTCCCGCGTATTGTGCTTCAAAATTTTATCCGCACATCAGCTGAAATATCATGATCAGGTCACAAGATGGCTCACTTCGCTAGTGCAAGCACTGAACTATAATAAAAAGCACGGCAGTAACTATAGTTTTAAGATACAAGAAAATTGCGATCGCCATCTGTATGAGATGCTCTTGTGTGTGCGAGAGCATGGTGTTGATACAAATTATTTGCTGGATTACGATTTTATTAGCGGGGGTGAGTATCGTAAATTGACGACACTTGGCGAAAAGCTAAGTGAGCTTATTGAGGATGGTGCCTATACAGGGTGTTCCGGAAAGATTGTTAGAGCCGAAAATGGCAGATGGGGAGGAGCTTTGTGAACAACAATTTCCTTTGGTAAAATACGAAATGGGGCTTGGTTACCGAGTTATTAACAAAAAACACGGACCAATCAGAGCGCTCGGTTGAGGCGGTCTCCGTTTCGGGAGCGTTGGCTCGGAGACAGCCAGCCGACTTTTCTCGCGTTTGAACAAGCGCTCCGCTCAGTACGAAGCGTTTTAAGAAAATGACGAATAACAAACTACATTAATAACAATGCAAGGAAATTGTTGTTCGTTTGTTATTATGAATAACAATTAATACACTTAATCGTTATTCACGTGGAATGGATGAGATAGATTGTTGATAATTGATGAATGATGATAGGATAAATGAGGAATTAACAAGTCGCAGGGAATATTGAATTAAAAAGGAAATGTAAAAACTGTAGAGATTTAGACTTACCCATTCATTCGCAAGTGCACCTGCTAACGATGGGCCACGGTCAATGGGTCAGCGTCTTTGCCGCTCGCAGGTAGGCCACAGCTGATCTTCTGTTCAGGGAAGGAACCCCGCAATCCACCGCACGATCATTGTCACTCTTAAAAATTTTAACACACTAAGATTGTTGCTCCTACGTCCTATCAATAAACGTCTTTGAAAGCAGCCGATTGATTTTTATACACAAATGCACTTTCATTACACCACTGTCACTCTTCACTTAAAAATTTTCAAACACTTACACTGTCGTTCTTGCACTCTAACATTAAACGTCTCCGAAAGGAACCGATTGTTTTTCA
>NW_017177132.1:6015-13174 GCF_001652005.2 Ceratina calcarata
ACATTCATTCTTTACTAATTTTACCTTAAGTATATAATTTTACATGTAATTTGGCACGACGAGTTATACTCTTCCGAGTATTTTACATTCTCTGTATGTTTGAACATTTCAACAAAATTATTTGTTAAGGTAACGTATTCGTCACCGCGTTCAATAAATAATATCATCCTGATTATATCCTGATAATGTTTTGCCGTAATCGGTGCATGCTTAGAATTATAATTCTTGCATCATCAGCTGGTAGTATCAATCATCATAAGTTTTGACTGTTTAGCTGACAAGATGCAATGATCTACAGCTAATTGTGGTATATTCCAAATGATATCATTGTTAACCATTGAGCTATCACGATAATTTAAATGAACATCGATATATGCTACTATTAGACGGTATCTAAATAGAGTAAAATATAATTTTTATTATATGAGCTGAGCAATAAGTTATTTACAAGTGTATTCTATATGCAAGAAAGAAACATGCCATACATACTGCTGGAGTTTAAAATAGGATAGTGAAGTTACCTCATAGCCGGAGTTACCATGACCGCAAATTAGCATAATAGTGATGCACTATAATATATAGTAAATATACTACATATCATAAGTTGGGATGATAACTCAGTGAGTTTAGCTTTATTTATGCTGGTAACTAACTATTATTACACATTCAAAGGTTAGCGTAAGGAGAGGTATTTGGAGTATTGCAGTATTCTTGATGTAAGTCTCCTTAGAGATAATCACCGTAATGTGAGTAAAGATGAATGATTATCATGCGATCGCAATTGATACGATGTATTATATTCGGATAATATACAGTAGCTTTTATATTGGTGCAACCTATTTGCGGTGTGAGTCCCAATGGGACTCAAGCAGGAATTTGCTGACGTGATGTCTGCAAATAATAACTGGTCTTTTGACTTTTTGATATTTAAATTTTCCGTTACTTGAGAATAATTATTGGTACGTGATGTATTGTTTAGCAAAAGATAACAGTTATTAGGTAATTTATTGTATGTTAATGCACACAATATTTAAGTCTTGCTATTGAATTTACGATATTGCGTTGATCTATATTGGTAGATAACGTGGTGATTGATTGTTTATTATTTATAATTAACCACATATCATTAATTAATTCAGTTTGCTGTTTGCAACTCGGTATAGAATTGGATGATACCAACAATAGATATTAATGAATTAGTATGATTTGGTAAGATAGATGATTAAAATCTACACAAGAGTATGTGGTAAATCGTGTTTACTGTAATACTATCCATGTTTTGATCATGATATTTTGGCGTTTGTGATATATTGTGATGTTGCGTGTAAGGTATTATGTGTTTGTTTTATTAATTACTGATCTTCTGGTTTGGTATTAAATTAATAATATAACTATGTTGCAAGAAATTTCTTCAGCATTATCCTAAGTATTAATAACTGAATTAGGTTGTTTGAGCATTTTAGAAGAGAATAGTTACATGCAAATAAAACTGCTGTATGATTAATACACCATACATACGGTGAGAGCGTCATATATGTATAAATCCTTGGCAAGGATATTTAGTTTGGTTTAAATCTAGATTTACTAGTTAACCCACCTATTTCATTGGTGGTATTGATATTATGCTATTTCTTTGTAATTGTTGATTGATTTTTGTTAAAATACAATTATATTTTATCATTGTAATAGTTATATATATATTCTTAAGTTGGTAGCATTTTTTAGCTGTAAGATCGGTTCTTATGTTCTTGGCGTCACTTGTTCTCCGGACTTCCGGTACGATCGGTTTATGTGCCTTTCTTTCCTAAATAAAGTTTTGTTTGTATCCGGATTAATCTTTTCTTGAGTGGTGTCTCAGAAAACGGGTTTTTTTTGGTTTAATCATTTAACAGGTTATGGGCCCAGGTCACGTGTATTGAAGTGTGTAAAAGTAAAAGTTACTCTGAGGTTAATAATGGTAGACACACGTTTTGCAATCACGAAGTTGAACAATTCAAATTTCCAAGTATGGAAATGTAAAGTTGAATTGTTGTTAATAAAGGAAGATCTGTGGTATACTATTGATTCGGAAAGACCAGAAAATCCAGATGCAGTTTGGTTAAAGGCGGAAAGTCAAGCACGTGCTACGATCGGTTTATTGATCGAGGATGATCAATTAAGGCATATCAGACGTACTAGCACTGCTAAGGAGGCATGGATGGCTTTGCAAAATTATCATCAAAAGGCATCTCTAACAAGTCAAGTGTTTCTATATAAAAGGCTGTTCAGCATAAAGTTACAGGAAGACGGAGATATGGAAGCGCATATCAACAAAATATTAAGTATAACAGATGAACTTACAGCCACTGGGGAACCATTAAAGGATAAAATGATTATAGCGGTAATGCTATGCAGTTTGCCGGATTCGTATAATACATTGGTTACAGCCCTAGAAACCAGATCAGAAGATGAATTGACCACGGAACTGGTAAAAGGAAAACTGTTGGATGAGGACAGGAGAAGAACAAGTACAAAGGACTGTTCAGGTGAAAATACCGTTAAGGTATTAAAAGCTTGGCACAAGTCTGGTTCAAAGACAGTTCCTGAAAAAAGAGAGGTTCAGACAGGAAGGACTTGTTATTTTTGCAATATATCAGGGCATATGAAGAAAGATTGTTACAAATATAAAAAATGGAAACAGTCAAAGGAAAAGGCCAATTGTGTAAGCGGAAATAATAATGAAGACTCTAGTTTCTGTTTCAATGTGACTGAGGGTGTTAATGAAAAACGAGCCTGGTATGTGGATTCGGGCGCAACTAGTCATATTTCAAATGACAAGGATTTTTTCAAAGAACTTAATGCTTGTTCGAATGAAAAAGTAAAAATGGCAAATGGTGCAAGTGCAACTGTATGCGGCATTGGACACGGTGAACTAACTTGCGAGGACAGAGAAGGTAAACAAGTTATAATTAAAGTTACAGATGTATTATATGTTCCCGAGTTAGAGAGTAATCTGTTGTCCGTAAAGAAATTGACGCAAAGAAAAGTTAAAGTAAATTTCTATGGCGATAAGTGCGACATAGTTAATAACGGTACAACAGTAGCTGTCGCGGATTTAGTAGGAAATTTGTATAAATTGAGAGTTATACATAAAGCATCAATGGTGATGAACAAACACAATTCGGAATGTTTACACTCATGGCATAGAAGGCTTGGTCATAGAGATCCGGAAGCTATATCGGAGATGGAATCTAAGGGGCTTACCACGGATTTAAAAATCAAGAATTGCGGAATTAAGCAAGTATGCGGTGCATGTGTTAAAGGAAAAATGACCAGATTGCCATTCCCAAAGAAATCACTTAGCAAAACTAATGAAATACTCGAGTTGTTGCACACGGATGTCTGTGGGCCAATGGAAACAATGACACCGGGCGGGAAACGATATATGTTAACTATTATTGATGATTACAGTAGGTTTACGATGATTCAGCTAATGCGACATAAATCAGAGGTTGCAGAGAAACTCGAAGAGTATGTAAGCTACGTGAAGACAAGTTTCAGTAAAGTTCCTAAAATAATCAGGTCAGATCGTGGGAAAGAGTATGTAAATGACAGGTTGAAAAGTTTTTTGAAAAAGGAAGGAATTGAAGTTCAGTATACAGTCGGATATGCACCGGAACAAAATGGTGTAGCTGAGAGAAAAAATAGGTATCTCTTAGAGATGGCAAGAACGATGTTAATAAGCGCAAATTTACCAAACAAATATTGGGGAGAAGCTATCTG
The DNA here is from genome assembly GCF_001652005.2 of Ceratina calcarata. Classification (NCBI taxonomy): domain Eukaryota; kingdom Metazoa; phylum Arthropoda; class Insecta; order Hymenoptera; family Apidae; genus Ceratina; species Ceratina calcarata. The sequence goes on from NW_017177132.1 coordinate 9,778, forward strand.
TACGGCAAATTACCTACAAAACAGAATAATTACTAGAGCAACTGGAATGACACCTTTCCAAAGATGGTATAAGAAGAAGCCCTCTGTACAACACACACATATGTTCGGAGCAAGAGCGTATGTGCATATACCGAAAGTATTAAGAAAAAAGCTCGATGAAAAAGCAAAAGAACTTGTGTTTGTAGGCTATGCGAAAGATTCAAAAGGTTATCGACTGTTAGATACGACGACTGATAGGATTACAATAAGTCGAGATGTGATATTTCTTGATGAAGATTACAAATATGAAGAAGAAGTAATCATTCAAGGGAAGCAGAACCATATGAATATAGACCGTATTACTGATAGCTCAGAATGTGATGAAAACCAAGTTGAGGTTGAAGAGAAGAAGGAAAAAGAACCAATTGAAACTATAGTAGAGGAGGATAAAGATAATGATGACGAACAACTAAGGCGCTCATCAAGAAGCAATAAAGGCATTCCACCTCAAAGATACTGTAGTTTAGTTGAAAGTAAAGTTAATCAAGAAACTTCGGAACCAGAAACGTATGAGGAAGCTATGATGTCGAAAAATAGTAAACGTTGGATGGAAGGGATGGTTGCAGAAATGAAATCATTGAAAGAAGCTCAAACGTGGACATTAGTGGACAAGCCTAAGAATGTCAATGTACTAGGAAGCAAATGGGTCTACAAGGCGAAAAATGATGCGGAAGGCAACGTTACTAGATTTAAAGCCAGACTGGTAGCACAGGGTTATTCGCAGAAGTATGGTGTAGACTATAATGAAGTATTTGCTCCGGTCGTAAGGCAAACAACGTTTAGAACACTACTAGCAGTTGCAGGTAAACAAAAATTAACAGTTAGTCATTTCGATGTCAAAAATGCGTTTTTGAATGGTCCGTTAGAAGAAAATATTTATATGCTTCAACCAAAAGGTTTCGAAGAGAAAAACAAAGAAGACATGGTATGTAAATTAAATAAAAATATTTATGGTTTAAAGCAAGCTGCTAGAGTTTGGTATGAAAGTTTGGAAAAAGTCTTAACCAAAGAAGGATATATAAAAAATACAGTAGATTTATGTCTGTATACAAAGATAAATAATAATAGTAGAGTTTATATAGTAGTATATGTAGATGATATTATTGTTGCGAGTACACAGATTGATCATATTAAAAATGTATTTAAGCGTTTAAATGAATACTTTACATTAACAGATTTAGGTGATATTAGTTATTACATAGGAATAAAAGTAAAAAGAGATAAAGATGGTTTCTTTTGCATAAACCAAACAGGATATATAGAAAAGTTGCTTAGATCTCATAACATGATGGACGCAAAAGAATCAAGTATTCCTTTAGATGTAGGGTATGGTAAAGTTAAAGATGAAACAAAACTGATCGATAAAGAGCGATATCAAAAGATTATTGGTGCATTAATTTTTGTAGCGACTAATACACGTTTAGACATTGCAGCCAGCGTATCAATTCTTAGTAGAAAGATGAACAATCCTACCAAAACGGATTGGACAGAGGCAATGAGAGTATTACGATACTTGAAAGGTACGAAAGAATGCAATTTAAGATTAGGAAATTGTAAGAGTGAGGAGGAGAATACCTTGATAGGATACACAGACGCAGACTGGGCACAATGCAGTGATGATAGGAAATCAAACAGCGGTTACCTATTTAAGTTTAATAAAGGAGTTATTAGTTGGGCCTGTCGTAAACAAAATTGTGTAGCACTGTCTTCAACTGAAGCAGAATATGTAGCGCTTGCAGAAGGATGTCAAGAAGCAGTATGGTTGCGAAGTTTATTAGAAGCATTCGATGAAAAACAAGAAAGTCCAACAATAATCTATGAGGACAACCAAAGCTGTTTAAAACTAGTAGGCATAGATAAATATAATAAGCGTACAAAACACATTAGCACGAAGTACAATTATGTGAGAGATCTGAATGCAAGTGCAGTTACTGTATATAAGTATTGCCCAACGGATTTGATGCTAGCGGATTTATTAACAAAACCATTACAGCGTGTAAAATTAAAAACTTTGCGGAAGTTGTGTGGTATTGAAGATGATAAAGAGTATGGGTAAAAAAGAGGAAAGGTGGACATATTAGATAAAATATATTTGAGGAGGATTGTTAAAATACAATTATATTTTATCATTGTAATAGTTATATATATATTCTTAAGTTGGTAGCATTTTTTAGCTGTAAGATCGGTTCTTATGTTCGTGGCGTCACTTGTTCTCCGGACTTCCGGTACGATCGGTTTATGTGCCTTTCTTTCCTAAATAAAGTTTTGTTTGTATCCGGATTAATCTTTTCTTGAGTGTTGTCTCAGAAAACGGGTTTATTTTGGTTTAATCATTTAACAATTTTTAATCAAAGCTAGTTAAGATTCTTAATATCAAGACTAGCTTGTCATTGAGTATTGTCAAGTGCTTTGCTGAAGCAAATAGATATGGAACTGCCATACTTAATTGCTAAACTATAATTAAAACCAACATAATAGCATATTATTGCATAAGTTTTAATCAATATTTTGTATTGGCCTGCATTTCTCAATGTTGTCAGCATAAATCGCCTCACTATAAAGAGTTATATAATATATGGGTGAGTAAGGTGATAAGGATAGTTTGGTACTGTCCCTATTACAAGTAGCTATACCTATCAGATGTTTTGCTGATTAATAATCACTTGCTGTAAAATACAGCAATAATCACCTATTGGTTTGATAGGTTGCTAGTTTAATTAACATTAGTATTATACAAGTATTAGTGCAGGGTAACGGAATAATTCCCGTTCAAATTAGGATCTAATTATCAATAATACCTTAAAATAGAAAGGGGAATGTTGATATTATTCGGCACCCTGACGGAATCCGGCAATTAAAACTATGGAAGCATCATGTAATTATGTTGCTAAGCATAAATTTGTGTTTTGATGTACATGGTTCTTCTGGATTATACACAGCAAATTTATTACGAATAGATCAACAATCAGCGATAAGTGTACGTCAGTGAGCATGGCATTTACTATAATGTAACATACATCGGTGTTAAAAATACGTATAAGTCGGAGAAGCTGCATTGTGTATCATGCGTCTCCGCACGTATAATGCAAACCCGGAATTTATCCGACGAAGAAATTAACGTGTAGTTAGTCAGTCGATAGATCAATATATTATATGTTTGCGAGAATTTAAAATAAACGAGACGGTTAAGCCAGATTGTTATGGCAAATTTCTTATAACTCGCGGTCTATTTCTTATAGCCGCGAGCCGTGACTCATCGAGGCGTGTATACGCCTGGGTTACGAGTGCGAGAGAGACGCGTTGTATTTAGACAAAGAGCGCGTATCGGTACTTCGAACCGCGAACGGTTTCGAAGAAT
>NW_017177132.1:14357-23176 GCF_001652005.2 Ceratina calcarata
CGTCGTGGTCACATACCCGCTCTGCAACGTTCAGTTGTAACCGGTGTTACGCCTGGTGCTGACCGGTGCATCCTCCTGCGTTACGGCATACCGGTATCGGCCCGGGACCCCGGTCGCAGTTGTAGGCCCACCGAGGTTTTCCTTAGGGAATTTAAAACAGTACCAGAGAGGCGCGACGTGTTCGTCACCGAGCTCCCTGCGAATTGTATTTCGCAGTGCACCAGCGTGAGCTGTTAAGGAAACAGTTCGGAGTGCTTACAACACTCCGACTTTTCTAAGACAGCGCTGTTACAAATTATTTGCGGCACGAGAGGAAGAGTTGTACTCTGATCGTGCCGCCGCAATTATACGGCAGTCCACGCCACTTTAATCATATTCGTCTTCCTACACTTTTAGGAAACAATAAGGACGAGACAGGGTGAAGAGCACCGCGGACAAGGAGATAGCTTCTGGTCCGTCTCTCGGCCTTATCCTAACCTAAAGTTTCTACTTTCTTGTTTTCTTTACGTTAGTTAATAAACGGTATTTGGGTTAAGGGATAAAGAAGGCGTGCGATTTATTGCAATACCCGATTCTCATCCTTCCGGCATTTAGTTTAGGGCACCATCCCTAACAATCGGTAAATCGCAATATGCTTAATACGCAATATTTGTCATTATCAGCATTTATCTCTCATGTGATAACGTTTTGTTGGCTATAAGCCATAATCATATTGTCCCTTAGAGCTTAAGTTTTCTCTTTAAATAGCCTCCCCAAAGTACCTAATTACTTGAATATAGAATGCCATTAAATTAAGAAATAAAACCACTACTTCTAACATTACATTGATATTTCTGAAACGGATGTTCTTACTAGAAGCTGATAAATTGTCATTTTAGGTCTATAAAACATCATTAACAAGAGCATTTGTTGTTATTCCAATATTATATGCTCTATATGCTTAGCTTCCCACTGCTAATTCTGTATTTAATCGCACCATCCCGGTACTGGTTGGCTGGTTTTATATCTTCCTAATTTTACAAAACATTGAATGTGCAAATTATCACGGTCGAGACACTTTGCTATTCAGATGGTGCGCCAGTAATCAGAGACTTAATAGATCGGCTTAAGATATCGCAATCATTTGATATTTACACGCCATAACCTAATTATCAATGGTATATCGTACCCCATGGCTGTAGAGATGTAAGTTACCCATGGATATATATCATCACTTACAGAGTTACAATCTTTATTGTTAACTGCTAGCTTTGTCATGGTTGCAGACGGATTATTTGCAATCTACATCTAGTTACATCAACAAAGATGTAATTAGATCACGTCTATATATACTATACCTGCATAGAATTACCATCTAAGGGTTTGCTTGTAAAATTTAAGTGCTGACGGTATTGGTGCTTTGCACTTCAGATAGCAACTGGAAGGGTTAATTTGTATGTGTCTGATTGGGATTAGAAGTTAATGGTATCTATATGTATTAATAAATTATCTCTATTTGTTATTGAGTCATATACTGTGTCGGTATCCATAATGATAAGCTTTATATCTGCGATACAATGCTGTGGAGATTTTACCATGGCTCACCATGGAAATATTTAAATTATCCCGTCAACTATTATTATGCGTTGCACCTGTTTACTATTGTCGGCAGTAATTTGCTATAATATTATGCTGATGGTTACTCACTTGGAACTAGGTTAATTGCCAACAGGCTAATTGATTCATGATAAATTTACTCTAGGCAGGATATTAATAATTTAGCTGTAATACTTTCTAATATTTATGCAGTTATAAGTTATTGACGCCCAAATTGTCAACCAATTTTGTTGTCATATTAAGGAGCATTTAAGTTTGTTGACTAAAGGTCATATTTATGCTTTCAAAAGGATATACGGTATATTCTAGATAAAGTTAAGATTAATTTATTTATTAGTTTGTTTGTTCTTTTGGCAATCTCTATATATTTGAAAAATTGTGTTAGTATGAGTACTCTAAATTTCCCCGTATCATTCGTACATGTTAGCCCAGTCTAACATAGATAGTTACCTTGTTTTCCACTGAGTTACTATCAGTATATTACTAATATTCAATATTCATTGTTACCGCACCGTTGATTGGCATAATTTTAAATAAAAGTAATGTGGTTAATCTTATTAGTAGCGTATTAAATATAATATTACAATGTATTTAGGCTATTTATTCACTCATAATTTTATGCCCACAATCCTTGACTTAGGAGTCATGACTTGACTTAAATATCAAATTAGGCATGGATGATTTTTAAAGATCTGAATCTTAGTCTACAATTTGTAAAAACGATGTCAAGATAACGCTCTTGTTAGGGTCGTTATACCTGTCAAATGCAGAGAAACTATTTTCAGTGTTGAGATTTTTTAAAGTAGTTCCCCAAATGATATAACCCCAATTGCTATTCTATCTGTTGCTGTTACTTTGCAGCGTACAGATATTGGTTTTACCATGGCTATGATCTCAGCCTAATGGTGTCTAGCTATGTAATCTATGGCAGTGGTAGCTGCCAGAAAAGTGACAATCATGGTTAAGGTATTTATGTATTATAATAAATATTATCACTTTCCTTTAATTAACTACAAGGCCATACAGGAGCGTTAGCAGTTTTCATACTTTTACTGCACGCTTACAATTTAGCTGAACTACTGCTCCGCAAGTTAGAACTATGCAAGTGAAGGTGTTATCGATTATATTTTTTCATACCTAGCATTACTAATATGTGACAAGATATTGGATAACGGCCTGATGACCGATAGTCATTTAAATTGAGTTAATGAAAGATTATTATGGATAAATTTTATAAGAATAAAATAAGCACAATATCACTATTAGTGATAACATAAATTATTACTTCTTAGTACTTTAGATAATTTATAATTAATAAATTTATTGGATTGCGATGATGATGCTAATAGTGGAGTTAATAAAATAAAAAGTTAAATAATAGTGGAGTTACTGTTACACAGATGTATTATATCTTCCGTTCGTTACTGAGAATATGTGGAATAGCGCATGAAGTTAATTACAAACGATACTAAATATAAGACTAGTATGATTTAAATAAAATTACCAATAACTAAATAGTTAAATCAATAATTTATAAAAATTAAAATTATTTATATTGTATTGGATGACTTACAAGTTAGCTGATTAACAATTGTATGTACTTTAACTCTGAAGAACACTAATGAACTTCAATAGATATCACGAGATATTCTTTGCTTATTTTTTATAAAGAATATTAGATGTCTGCCATGCCTGTGCGTAAAGTACATTAGATTTTAGGATGTTATTGTGTATTTGATAAAGTCGGTAGCTCTCTATTATGGATGATTTCATATATCTAATCATCGGCGTATATATGATGCCTATGAGCATAGGGTGTTTTACTTGGATGAGCGCAGATAAATGATAAAATCAGATGTATTAATCAGTTAGCAGGCAATTAGTTGCCATATATAAATATTATGATATTTATCAATATATTGTATTAAGAATAACTAGCTATTGTTATGTATGGCCACAGTATACTAGACAGTATATCCGTCCCAGGAATATTGCGTGCTTCACACCAGTCTCTGATGTGATTGGAGTTTAATCTTTTGCGAAGATAGATAGAGCCTTTGATAGGACAAACATTTGCGATAAAAGTTTAATATTTTCAATAAAATAAATTCCGCACAAATGGTATCATAATTACTTATGCGAGCATAAAATACATGATTTATCCAGATCATATCGTTGGGTTGAGTTTTATGAATGGAGTGATGCATACAATCCACTCACATTCATACTTAAGGGTGATCATGGTTAAACCGATAAAATTAAATATAGTTAAATGCTGGAATACCGAAATCTGTTTGTTTTTTTGAGATAATATGCCGTTGGGAAAATCCTTTCACCTTTTCAGAGTGCTAGCAAACAACGTAAAAGTAAACGGTATTGGAGTTATATATTTAGTCCAATAATGAAAAATAACAGTAGATATGCAATAGTGAACTGCGATTACATTTTACTAGCATTGATAGTTATTACATGAAATAAAATTTCATGATGATAAAAAACTAGCGATTTGGGTTTTGTTTGTGTGCTAGTACAACTATCCAATTAAAATAATTTTAAATTTTGGTTATGATTCTGTCAGTTATACTGCGTACAAATAGTTATTACTTTCCTTATTATTACGCCCAAATAAAGGATTTTATACCTTATTACAGACCATCAGGTATGATGGTAACACCTGATTATTTTATGTCTTATGTTAGCAGAGAATATCCTTGATGCGCTCTGCTGATGTTTGTAACAAGCTTATTATCAATAAGTACTAGATTGTTTTAAAAATACTAGAGTAATATATAGTTACTTTATGAACTCTATTGATGGGTCACTCATCTTTAACATGCTGTGTTGCTATTCTTGAATGTGGATTTAAAATATAATAAATTATTGATTTAATGTCATATGATTATCTCATTCACTTCCTGGTTTCCGATGGATTTTGTTATTGGTACCTACGTGAGTCAAGTGAGCGCGGAAAATGCTGCATTATTGCAGCGGATAAAAGTTTATCAGACTTTCGACCAAAGCATCCTGATTAACGTTCCTGCCATTTATTTGATCACGATATTGTACAGTATAAATTATATAATCAGTAACATGTAATAACCTATGAGTGCAAGCAATGTTATGGTCAATTAAAAGTGGAATAGAAAACACTGCATCGTTTCAAGTTAGGCGATGATATGAACCATATTCATGCTCTCTTAAGACTATACATTCTAAGATCTTTCATGATAATCCTATGCATAAATCTTTATCCTTTATCCTAGAGGGTAAGCTCAACGTACCAAATGTGCAGTAGACTGTAAAAATAATCCTTTTATAAAACGCTAAAGAAATGGGCAAGTTTGAGATTTCTGGTCCCTATAATCAACTTAAATAATAAGTACATCAGTAGAAGATTTGTATTTACATTTCAGGAGATTCAAATATACTCAAATTCGAATAATTTAATGAATAACATGACATCACCTTTGCATTCTTCAGAAAACTCCAGAAAATTACATTAATTCCACGGCTGAATCTGTCTGTATTGATGCACTTTTTGCTCAGACCTGCTGAACATTACCCATGTAATTTATTTTAAATTTTAAATACTTTTACGTCTTTTTCGCACCCACGCCTACGGTGACGGTGTGACGGTTGCTTTAAAACACCAGCATTTATAAAATAACAACCGGATACACAACAACTGTTATACACGTAGATATTTTTATGTTATTTATGTATCTAATGATGTCTCATCCGTAAACATGTATCTAAAGATGTCTCATCCGTAAACATGTACCTAAGCTGCTTCATCCCTTATCTAAACCAACAGCCAGTCACCAAAATCACTATTACTCATTCTGAACCTTGTCATCTTCCAAACTTTTCCCACTACTTCTTCACATCCAAAGATCATTTCTCTCAAACCCTTAAATAGCCCTACCCTCTCATCCTGAGGCAGTCAGCAATCGTCTGAGCTATTGTGCGTGTCTACTCTGTATCTTACAAATAAACTGATTGTTCATAGTAGTGATTCCAAGTGTTAACAATTATTTTAAAAAAAAATACATGCCTTACGTGACAACGGCAATGATGGGACACCAAATTCCTCACGAGCGATATCCCGTGACCGTTTATGTCGTATACACCGTTATGATATAATAACCTTGATGAACTAACCACTTTCGACCATTTATCAAAACTCAATCATAAAAATTCAATCGTTCATAAAAAAATATATAGTAAACAAATTTGTAAGTTGGTTATTCTCATTTCTTCAACTATTCAGCTATCTTCGTGGTAAAAACAAAACTAGGGAGACGAAAATTTTTTTAAAACCGGCTCTTTTTTGAGATTCTAGTGAATTTTCGAATCTATCTCTGTATTAACAACACCTTTTCAAATAAAACTTGTTTTAAATTGAAAAGCAGCGTATAAAATTTCGTTAAAACCTCAAACCATTGAGAAATTGCCGATGATTTATAATAAAAGAAAAAATCGAACACGAATTTACGTGTGTATAAGGGACGCGGTACACAACGATAAGCTGCAACCTTCAGATCAAACTTGCCTTCGGAGCGCTACCGCGCGCCTTGATAATTCGGAGGCTTTCGCACTTCGCTTTGGTCCTTCGAATGATTCCGAAAAGGGACCAGAAATGTTGGCGTCGATTGCTCAAGGAGGCGGTATGCCGCGCCCATCGCTCACGTCCAGTTGCACCAGAGAGAAAAATGAGAGAGCTCAAGGCCTGGTTTTCGCATCCACCCATACTAGTGCTGCACCTTGCGGCCAGTTCGGGAGGAGGCTCCACCGTAGCATATGCCAGAACCTTTTTAGGAGAAATCTACCGTGTTCAGTTCCACCGTAGCGGAGACAAGAACCTCCAGTTCCACCGTAGCGGAGACAAGAACCTCCAGTTCCACCGTAGCGGAGACAAGAATCAAATGGACGTCCACCGCAGCATAGAAGTCTTTCGGCCGAGCGGCAGCCGCGATAGCTTCGACGATACGTATTTTTGGAATAAATGAAGAATACGATTATATTGATTTAATTTGTATATTTTATTCCGAGTGCTAATAAAAATTGATTACAAGAATGATAATTTAAAAATTTTTTACAGAATAATTTATATTTTACGATAATTGAACAAACTAATTCATTAATAATTTTTAAGAATAAAAATTAGACGGAATGATAATTTAACAATTATTTAATCACTAATTTATATTTTACAATATTGAACAAATTAATTTATTTATAATTTTTAAATATGAAAATAGGACGGCTCCCGCCTCTCCTGCCGTCCCAGCCGCGGCCGCCGCCACGCCGCCGTCCTCCGCGGCCACCGCCACGCCGTCCTCCGCGGAAACCGCCACGCCGTCCTCTGCTGTATATAATTTTTTTGATTAATTTCCGCATCTGAAACAGTAATAAAAATATTATATATAAATGAATGAATATAAAAAATTCGAAAAGCAATTTTCTCGATAGTTTTCGCGCGATGAAGTTTCACAAAGAGTTTTAGATTCATTTTACTCACGTTCGTCGTCGCCTGCTGTTGTGACTGCTGCTGCTGTGGCTGCTGCGCCCGCTGTGGCTGCTGCTGTTGCTGCTGCTGCGCCCGCCGCGGCTGCTGCTGTTGCTGCTGCTCTTCCTTGAGCCCCTTTAATGTAACCATAGAAAAAGGAAAAAAGAATTAGTAACGATCAAGATGTTTTCTTACGTAAAGAAGATTGAAAACAGCATTTTTACTCACCTCGTTTTGCGGCTGCCGGCCGTTCTCGTTCCCCTCGTCCTCCCGTGTCCATTCCATCTGTAAGAAAAGAGAAATTAATTTTGCACCGAGCAACAATTACAGTGCACGCACAGCAGACAGTATTATATTAAGTATAATGAACTTACGTCTGATTTTACGACGAAAATTATCCTGTCGATCGGTCCTTCGTCTTGGATGGAATGACTGAGACTGGCTGTCAAATGTCCTCCGCGTTTCGCAGATTTTTATTGCGAATTGACGCACAGGGCCGGTGTGACCATTTGCGGGACCGGGTTCAAAAATTTTGCGGGACCAGAATACACACATTTAATTCCTATTTTTAAATTTCACATTAAGAAATTATTTATTATAAGTACAAAGGATGTCACACATATTTTTTGTAAGATGAATATTACACGATTTTGAATCGTTGATTTTAAAGGCATATTTTTTCGCATCCATAATTCGCTTTCAATGTTCAAAACACTCAATAAAAGTACAAAATCGTAAATAGTTATGATTTTCGCAAGAAGCTATTTATATAGTTTAATTTGTCGTAAAAGGTATATTTCTCTGAAATGCTGGGGCGCCTGGGACTGGGGTCGGCTGGGACTGAGGCGGCTGGTGCTGGGTCGCCTGGGACTGAAGTCGGTCGGGGCTGCAGCTGGGGTTTATTTATATCATATTTATTTAATAAATAGTTTTAATAAAAGATAACATTAATAAAATACACGATTACTTACTGCTCTTTTCTTGTAGCCACAGTCCTGCACGTTCAGAGATTGTCAGAGATGACGATTGTATAAGCGTTGCTGAACGTCAATAAATAAACTGCTGTGGCTGCTGCGCCCGCTGTGGCTGCTGCTGTTGCTGCTGCTGCGCCCGCCGCGGCTGCTGCTGTTGCTGCTGCTCTTCCTTGAGCCCCTTTAATGTAACCATAGAAAAAGGAAAAAAGAATTAGTAACGATCAAGATGTTTTCTTACGTAAAGAAGATTGAAAACAGCATTTTTACTCACCTCGTTTTGCGGCTGCCGGCCGTTCTCGTTCCCCTCGTCCTCCCGTGTCCATTCCATCTGTAAGAAAAGAGAAATTAATTTTGCACCGAGCAACAATTACAGTGCACGCACAGCAGACAGTATTATATTAAGTATAATGAACTTACGTCTGATTTTACGACGAAAATTATCCTGTCGATCGGTCCTTCGTCTTGGATGGAATGACTGAGACTGGCTGTCAAATGTCCTCCGCGTTTCGCAGATTTTTATTGCGAATTGACGCACAGGTCCGGTGTGACCATTTGCGGGACCGGGTTCAAAAATTTTGCGGGAACAGAGTACACACATTTAACCCTTTGCGGGCTGAGCACTCGTGGCGTATGCATGTCCGTACGGACGGCGCTCGGCTGACGCTGATGTTCGCTGGGGACTGAACACTTTTTCGCGCAGTATGCATCTCATTAACGGTATATGACACATTATAATATAG
>NW_017177132.1:24877-32932 GCF_001652005.2 Ceratina calcarata
CTTATGAATGTTTATTTATTTATTTTATCACAACATGGAAATATTGTAGAAGATGTAGCCATCATACTGAACGGATTTTCCTCTACATTCTGGACGTATCGGTTTGTTGAATTCTTCCGCTGCAATCCGGTGTTCGTAGTACTCGTCTTCTTCGACGAACCATGCCGGATATTTTTCACGTGTATATTCCACTCCTTTACGTGTTAGCAGTATCAAAAAATTTCGGCAACTCTGAAATGTTTTCCAAAATTCGTTAAATATTTTCAACTGCAACGTTATAATATTGATGGTTCCGTAAACTCCATCTGTGTCTTCATCATACGATTGCGGCAGTCATTGCAATCGTATTTTTTCATCACATGATGCACTATGTACCCTGCGAAATAGTTCATGGAGGTTTTTTCGTAGAATGACATTTCTTCCTCCACGTCGCCAGTGTTATTGCAATTTTCTTCATTCAGACGAGCACTGTACAAATGCAGTGCACACTGCAGTGCTCCGTCGTCTGCGTCTTCCTCTTCGACGGTCATTCTGTAATTTTGAATGGTATCAAAGTTCGAAGGAAGACATATTTCTTTTCCTATTAAATTTTTCGTTTCTTCCTCTTCCTCCGTTGTATTTGTTTTCTCTCCAATTCTAATCAATTTCTAACATAATATATGCCGCAAATTTAATCGCACCATACGTGCTGTTGGATCTAAGTTAAATCCGCTTCGTTGACGCAATTTTGAAAATAAGTGTTCGACCGAATCCTGTTTGGTCAACCCAATTGCGTATTTAAAATTTCGCAGGCCATCCTCCGCCGTTATTGATTCGAAAATTTGTAAGAATGCGCGCAACGTTATTGTTAGTCCCTTGAAACATGGGGCTCGCTTCATGTTTACATCTTTCTTAATGTCATCTAATTCATACGGTCTTACGCTCCAGTGTGCCGACCATTCCGCAAATTCACGTAGCGTGTTGTATACGTCCACGTCTTCTGCGGACAAAGGTCTCTTCTTCTGGCATTTCATATAGTAACAATTGCAATAATCAATTATTGCATCCATTTTCCTAATGAAGGCAGCGGTATTCGTCCACGTCGTACTGGTCTTCATTATCCCCAATGGATCACGTCCAGCGACTTCTATTGCCGCAGCCAATCTCTTCCCGAATATTTGGAAGGCACGCTTCACATTCATCGACTGAAACGAGTTCGGGTACAAATGAACTGTTGTTATGTGCGGCAACAATCTTAAAGAATTCATTGTATTATCGTAGTTCCACGTTTCACATATGTCATAGAATGATATTATATTTTCGCTGCCGACATAAATATTGTTGTGGCTTCTTAATTGCGCCACGAGGCGTTTAATTAAATGCGGAAAATCGAAGGTGGCATAATATGTAACTCCTTCGTGGACGAAGAGTGGTTGTTCTTCGGTCACTCCTAATTCTCGATATACTTTTTGATTACTTGCACATTGATCGCAAGTCAGGGCTTTAACGATCGCATTCTTTCAAACGGTTTAAACACACTTTCAGGAGTTGTATTATTTGTTCGTATTTCATCCCTTCTGGTCCTGGTAAGAAGTAGGCTACAATTTGTTTTCATCGGTTTGCAGCATTAATACTGTCGACGCAGAACACGAAAACATATCGTGCCTTTTCATCGCATCTACCTAAATGACCTAGATCAATGTGTCCTTCGATGCGATCTAAGTATGCTGAATACTCTTCCCATGCTTTTATTGACATCTCATCCCATTTCAGGGCGCATAATCTTTCCTGGACTGGTAGTTCCAGTAAATGACGTTTTATGAAACACATCATCTGAAAATCCGGTTTCTAAATTATAGACAGAGATCCACCTCCGTACTGTGCTCTCAGCTGGCAGGTGACAACCGCTCTTCCTCAGTTTACTGTAGGTCGACGCAGAATTGTAAAATATCATTTTCGCCAAATCTCGCTCTTCGGACGTATAATGCGCGTTCTCGCCTTTCAATTGTAATTTCACGAGGGCTTTTGCGACTTCATTTTTGCATCCCTGCTTGTCCAAAAATTCGTCGATAGTCTTCTGATTACGGCTCTTGTTGCGAAAATGAATTCCGTACTTTTTTACTCGTACAGGTTTCTGTTTTACATCCTTTAATTGTTTTCTCAATTGTTTGTTCTCTCTTGTCAGCCGAGCACATTTCTTTTCCAATTTCAGTTCATGAACAGTTTTCGTTACAGGATTCTCGTCGTTTGCCCATACTTGATCGTTTCTTTTCGGCTCAATTAGCCAGTCCATCGCAGTCTCATCTTCATCAAATATCAAGGTCGCCTTTTATGGCTTCCGAGAATCCAACATATATTTATCGAGAATTCGAATACGAATTCTCGTTACGCGGAGAACGGCGATTTCCTTGTGATGTTTACCAGTACGGCACACCTCATATAAGAAACGTTATACCGTTTCTTATAGCCGTGCCGATCTGATTTCATCGGAATTTTGTTTGTATTCGCGAGAATTCGTAATCGAATTCTCGTTACTTGAAATTAATAATTGTTGACAAGGCCGAGCAATGCTCTTAAACCTTGCGAAGCCTCTATCTTTAAACAAAAGGTGTTTCTTTTTCTGAAACACCTTAATTAGACAGAGATAAAATATACTCGATTTCTACGCCGCATCGCGGCGAAATAGCTTTCGTGGAAAGGAGACGCGGAGGCCCTCGTCATTCTGCTATCGGCATTCAAGACGCTCGGCTTACGGATTATTTCGGCAAGAACGATTATCCTTCGACCGATCCTGATCTCGAACGAGTGCATTCTAATTCGTGATTCTAGAAATTAAGAATTACCTTCGAGTAGGAATAATCACGCATTTAACGTGAATTCCTATTCGATTACGAATTACTCAGGACGGAAAGATTACCTTCCGTTCCTGGCGTTCGCACTAATTTTCAGTGTCGGAACAAGGACACGTCTATTTTATACGTATTCGAATCTCGGATGTTCCCGTGATCCTTATAGTTCTTATACGTAGCTGGTCGCCGGTTGAATTATACAGGTAGGGTTCTTCAGGATATAGTCCGAAGTGTTCTGTAAAGGGCACTGACCTTAGTTTGGCGGTCAGTTGAAGTCCGGCCTTACAACCCGGGCTTCCTCACGCAGAGTGGCTAGCTGCGTGAGCGCCTTGCAGAAAACGATCGCAGGCTCTGTTTCGGCGTACCGAACCAGTGCAACGTCAGGTCCTCCTCATTGGATTAATCGTGAGTTGAATTGACCCCGAGACGAGAAATTATTCTCGTCTCTCTCACACAGTCCACTTTCGAATATCGACACGCAAATTTAATTTATCGTTGTTGACTTTCTGTTTACAGGTCTCGCCGCTAAGGACGAGGACCGTCACGACGACCAGACGATACAAATACAAATCGATCGGTTGAATATTATTTGTAGCAATACTTTTGGGGATATCGGGCGTTCGCGCCCGGTGTAATAAATTGATATTTTTGAATTCCAAATGGGAATTTACTTCTATTTATTTCAAACCTGTCTCTCCGTTCTCCTCCTCGATATTCCGGACCCCGTTAGGTATTAACTCTAACAAGTGTCTTTGGTCATTAGAGTCGGTTTACTCATTTAAATAAAATTTTTAAAAATGTTAATGAATAATAAAATAAAACGTTTAGAAATATGTCTTCCACTTTCATCAATTATGGATCACGATATACATAGATGTGCGACAAACAGTTACGAACTGAGAAACGACTATCAATTCCAGCCTACATGTATTGTCTTTGACTATATAGTCAGGTCCGCTATAAAAGACAATACCGTTTCTTATAGCCGTGCCGATCTGATTTCATCGGAATTTTGTTTGTATTCGCGAGAATTCGTAATCGAATTCTCGTTACTTGAAATTAATAATTGTTGACAAGGCCGAGCAATGCTCTTAAACCTTGCGAAGCCTCTATCTTTAAACAAAAGGTGTTTCTTTTTCTGAAACACCTTAATTAGACAGAGATAAAATATACTCGATTTCTACGCCGCATCGCGGCGAAATAGCTTTCGTGGAAAGGAGACGCGGAGGCCCTCGTCATTCTGCTATCGGCATTCAAGACGCTCGGCTTACGGATTATTTCGGCAAGAACGATTATCCTTCGACCGATCCTGATCTCGAACGAGTGCATTCTAATTCGTGATTCTAGAAATTAAGAATTACCTTCGAGTAGGAATAATCACGCATTTAACGTGAATTCCTATTCGATTACGAATTACTCAGGACGGAAAGATTACCTTCCGTTCCTGGCGTTCGCACTAATTTTCAGTGTCGGAACAAGGACACGTCTATTTTATACGTATTCGAATCTCGGATGTTCCCGTGATCCTTATAGTTCTTATACGTAGCTGGTCGCCGGTTGAATTATACAGGTAGGGTTCTTCAGGATATAGTCCGAAGTGTTCTGTAAAGGGCACTGACCTTAGTTTGGCGGTCAGTTGAAGTCCGGCCTTACAACCCGGGCTTCCTCACGCAGAGTGGCTAGCTGCGTGAGCGCCTTGCAGAAAACGATCGCAGGCTCTGTTTCGGCGTACCGAACCAGTGCAACGTCAGGTCCTCCTCATTGGATTAATCGTGAGTTGAATTGACCCCGAGACGAGAAATTATTCTCGTCTCTCTCACACAGTCCACTTTCGAATATCGACACGCAAATTTAATTTATCGTTGTTGACTTTCTGTTTACAGGTCTCGCCGCTAAGGACGAGGACCGTCACGACGACCAGACGATACAAATACAAATCGATCGGTTGAATATTATTTGTAGCAATACTTTTGGGGATATCGGGCGTTCGCGCCCGGTGTAATAAATTGATATTTTTGAATTCCAAATGGGAATTTACTTCTATTTATTTCAAACCTGTCTCTCCGTTCTCCTCCTCGATATTCCGGACCCCGTTAGGTATTAACTCTAACAAGTGTCTTTGGTCATTAGAGTCGGTTTACTCATTTAAATAAAATTTTTAAAAATGTTAATGAATAATAAAATAAAACGTTTAGAAATATGTCTTCCACTTTCATCAATTATGGATCACGATATACATAGATGTGCGACAAACAGTTACGAACTGAGAAACGACTATCAATTCCAGCCTACATGTATTGTCTTTGACTATATAGTCAGGTCCGCTATAAAAGACATAGCCTACATATGGTAACGCAATTATGCTCGGGACTCAAAATTTTTTAGAATTGAACATATAAAGCATCACATGTACTATGTAAAATTTAAATTCTGTGGTTTATAATTGCCGCTGTTTGGTCACGTTTGTAGGTCCCGAAGGCGGAACTTAGCTATCTAATGTTGGTTAGCCTTTTTTAACATTGAAGGTCTATGCAACTGTACATATACATGTACATATAGTCAAACAGATCCAAATACTTCAATTAGCGTCGGACCACTCTAGCTGAGTATATCTAAAAGCATAGCACGTGCACGTAGACCGAGTAACGGTCACAAATGGAAACACTTGATCATAGGCAGGTATTCAGAGTCGTTGCTTATTCTTAAGATCGTCTTAGGTATTTACTACCGTCGTCTATCCCATATTTCCAGTCCCCGTCTTGTATAAGAAAAAGGGACTTAAGCAAATGCTCAAAGCGATCTTAAATATAAGTAACGATTCTGAATGCTGGCCATAGATCGGGTTACCCTATCATGTTTTTGTAAAATCGCGATTTTCATGATTTTTTTAAATATGGATAGTTGATGGATTAATTTCAAAAAATTCTCGCTTATACCACTCATATAGAACTACACCTCTGAATTTTTTTCATTAAATTCCATTCGTTAGAATCGTAGAAATTGAATACCAAATATCGCGAAAATTGAATGTCAAGGTGTTTACCAAAGCTGGTCCGAAATCCATTGAGTTACCTATATGCATACAACGTTATGTGTACATACCAATATCATCGCCTACAAATAAGGTCCTATGTAATTTCCTCTTAATTCGAATATATGTATTTTTTCAGTAATCGATGTGTCAAACTGATCTTTGTGTTTCATCAAATTTTGTTTTAATATTCTTTTAACAACTTACATATTTCTCTCTAGTCAATAATTTATTAGAAGTATTAATAGATGGTGTAGTGTAGTGATGTGGTAGTAATTAGTAGATGGTGGAATATTCCGTGTATTTTTGCTCTACTGTACTGCAAGTGTGCCTTTTGTAATTAATTTTCAAATAATCGACTTATTAACTCATTAAGTTGAATTTATTTAACGTGTTTATGTATATGTATATATACGGTATACATATACAATATTACAGCACTTAACAACAATTTAAAAGAAAACTTGACTACCACAGTTGTTGCGATTTCACAAATTTCTAGACCTTAATTTGATTGTACCTCCAACTTGCCTAGTTTTTTACCTTTTCGCGAAAAGGTCAGTTTTTATTGGAGATATAATATTATATTAAGTATGCTACTGCTCGATGAAAACCGCGGAAATGCGGCAATCTCTTACAGACGGAAAATAATGTAAACAATTCTCGTATACATCCAATACAAAGACTTATCCATTTTCTGTACCATAACATACATCGTAAAAACCCAAATGAAAATAACGTTTCACGCAACTAGAAATGGATCGCGCGTGTTTACAGAGAGCAATCGCTGCGCGGTTCTTCTTTTGTCTTCAAACAAAGTTGTCTACGAAATGTTCGTTACTAGTCAGTGGATTAATGGTGTCGGTTATTGATGGTTATGATTCGCGTAGCTAGGGTATGTGTAGTGGACTGTTCTTAATTTGCATGCTTAAGTAGGAATATTGTTTCTGTACATAAGAACCCACTCTTATCTTTCCCAATTCTCCCTTTCTGCGGCTTTTTTGCTTTTTACTTTCTTCTTTTGTCCGTACTTTGTACATACATGTAGTTTTTTCAATTTCCGTTTCTTTTGTGATTAACAATATGGAAACATTCGAGGATCCACAAGGAAAAACTTCACATTCATTCGTTAAGTCGTGGCTAACGAATGATAATTATCGTTTATGCATTGGCGAGGTTTTCAATTTCCAAACGGGAAGCTTTTTTACTCTAGAGCTTATAAAAAGCTTTTCCTGCAAGTCCTCAAATGTTAGGAAATATTCGGAATCTGCTAGGCATGAATTAAATTTTTTTTAAATAAATTCCGGGGGGCCTGTAAAGGACTCGAAAAAAGTTATGCATCAATGGCTTAAAATCTAAGATTTTAAGTCGTGGTTGCATAATGTCATCGAGGATCTTTATTCATCGTGCTGTTCGGCTTGTAAAAAATCATTTGCTTGCGGACTTTCGTAAGTTCAATGCCATGCAGATTCTAATTATCATATTGGAGGCTGCAAAAGAAGTGGAACAAATGTGCGATTTCAATAGGATAGACGAAGAATCATCTCTCTCATTTGATGACCGCAAAAGATCGGCGGAAATTAAATTTGAAGCGCTGGTCGCTGAAAATAATATTTCGCATCGGACGACAGAGGTGATTCAATTTTTCTAAGACGTGGAGAAGAATCCTCATGTTTTGGAAAAAATAACGATGGGTCGAATAAAGTGCGTGAATATTATATTGAACTTTCTGTACCTTCGGGAGATAGAACGCCTTTCCAATGTTCTGTAGAACAATAGATCTTCTGTTTGTATAGACAAATCGCCAGATTCAACGAATGAGAAATGGATGACGTTTCTTGTTTGTTATATCGCACGCAAGACGTTCGAATATTCTAACGGAATTAGTAAAAATAATTAATTTAGACGCGTCGGATTGTTCAGACGATAAAATCTTTATTCTTTTAAGCATGCCATGTGGAAACGGGAAATTCCGTTCGAAAATATTGTTGCCCTGTCTTTTGACAATACTTCGGTCATGACAGAGAAACGTTCATCGTTTAAGACTAAACCTGCAGAAATTCTAGTCGACAGATTTTTCACTCTGCCATGTCCATGTCACTCCTCAGCATTGGTAATGCGTGCAGCATGCAGTACCATTCTTGAGGTGTGCGAGGAATTACCTTAGGAAGTCGCGAATTTCATTTATAGTAGTAC
>NW_017177132.1:34236-35402 GCF_001652005.2 Ceratina calcarata
GTCTTTGGTATGTAATTGAGTATTAAATATTAAAGAATATAGATTGTATAGAAATCTCGTGTCAATCCTTTTGTATCCTATACCTATTCCCTTGAAATAGATAGTTAGGTCAAGGTGTGCTTTAGCACTTTAAATAAAGGCAAGAACCCTTTGTAGGACGTAACAACCGCAGCTTTGAAAGCACATGATATTGACAAAATCAATAGATTTTTCAACTGGCGATAATCAGATCGCCATTGAAAATATTTATTTAGGTTCTGATTGCTATGTTTTACTCCGTAATCTAGTTGAACAAGAGAAATCCGATATCGTACAAACCTTACGACAAAATTGTCTCAAATTTTACGTTTCGGCCGTAAATGAAATTTGTAATCTATTACCAATCGATAACGAATTTCTTTCAAAATTATCTGTTTTCGAACCTTATTCGGCATTAATGGATACATCCTTTATGTTGCTAAGAAATTCGGCGGTTTTAACAAAGACGGTTTGCAAAAGAAATGGTCTTCATTGCTTTCAGATTTTGCAAATAACGATCAAACTGTAAATATGGATTTTGATAATTTTTAGAAAACAATTTTGTTAACGCAAAATAGTGATCATAGGCTTAGGTATCCATTCATGTATAGTTTAGTTATACAGTTGTATCAGATCCCTCCCGCATTCGAATGCCAATTCTAAATGATCGTTTTCTACATTGCCGAATATAAAGAGTACGAAACGGAATGTGTTTTGTTCGACCATTGTCAATTCAATTTGCGTGCTGAAATCGTCGTTAAAGACAAAGGGAGAAATAGCTGAGACAATGGAGGTAGATGATATGCATCTATCACATCAACTGAGAATTTGTATTGTAGCTCTGCTAGGAAACAGAGCAGTAGATTACGATTACATTCCGTAAATGTTTAGAATTTCGCAAGTTTTCTGCCTTTGGACGATTTAGTGATATCCAGAATTTGTTCAAATTTTACTTATATGTATACATATAGTATGTATATACGTATACTTACATATTTTTGCTTATAACTTATCACGTGTATTTCTTTATGTACATTCCATATAATTTTTCTGTATTTATTTATATGTATTTGGTCCATTTGTTTTTTATTACGTATATAGTGCATTGTTTACACCACGATCTTATAGACAGGTCTGGACACTCTATA
>NW_017177133.1:0-4572 GCF_001652005.2 Ceratina calcarata
CTCCTCATCTCTGACTTTACAATCATTTCACTCATGCATAGCTTTGTAGCTGCAGATACTTTGAAATACTGCATTTAATACTTCTTTGGCTGTATGTGTCTCAGAATTACTAATTCTAATGATACTTCCAAACTCTCGAATATAATGATCCAATTCCACGTCTTTTAATAGACTACTTGTTGCCATATATTTATTTGTCAATTGGGATAACTTCAATAAATCAGAACTGAACGCCTCGTCCAGATCGAATAGTTCCAATGCCGGCGGTGGTAATTCTTGGAAACTCGGTGGAAACACCTTCAACATTTTTGTATTGTAACTCTAATTCTAAACATTTGATTAATATACGCGAAGACAGCTAAATGGTACATCAAAATATTTGGCTTAAAACTGTTTCCAGTATTATACGTATTTCCTGAAATAGACAAAATTTTCAACTGAAAAGCTTTTTTATACAGTAAATAAACCTGATATTTAGATGATATCGTTTAGCTGGTTCACTCTGTATAAAAACATATTTTACCGAAGCTTGAGTAGCCGGTAATGGAGCTTCGAAGTGTGGTGGAATTAGAGTAAGTGGTTCATGCTTTATATCTAAAACTTCAAAGGCTTTTATACAGGCTGGTACCATATCCAAGTTTACTGAATAAAATTGATGTTTAAACAATTTGCTGTACTCATGAGGATTGTCCATTATATCCATATCTTGAGTACACACTTTTGGATTGTCTGCTTGCTGTGTTATATCTGGGATAAAATTGTACTCCCAAAACTATATAAATGATATTATTAGTAATAATAAATTAAATGTAAACAGTTAATATGACTCGGAAACTTACATCAACATCGTCGAAGTGAGATTCTTTGATCACAAGATCTTTGGATTCGAAAAAGTCAAAAATCATTTCCCTTAAAGAATCATTCTTTTCTTTCTCAATATACATGTCTGTTAACATTCTCGATGAACCTAAGACAAGCAATTTTCCGCTATTGTCTTGATTGCAATGGTAAGCACAAATTGGTCTGTTTATTGGAATGGCAATCGAGCCAGTGGATAATGCAACTATCGATGGTTGTGCCACATTTAAAGTTGCACCATACGGATATAAAAAATTAATCTCTCTGAAACAAATTAAAAATCGCAATGCTACTTTCATCCAACAATTAATTCAATTTCATAGTTAAGCTGTTTACGTGTATTCATCGCGATTTCTCGAGAAGATTGATTTATTTGACATCCCTTGAGAAATTAAACACTCCTTTGGATGCATTGTCTGACTATAACTCATGCGTATTACACTATCTAAAAATGAAATAAGTAATCGAAGTATAATATTTCATGTCATTTCCGTTTAAAAAATTGTACAATATAGATATACCATTGTTGACCATTATACCAAACTCTTCTAATAAAAAGTTGACGTTAGTATTTGATTTTTTCTCGCCACCTTCACCAAGCATAACTAAAACGTGTCCACCAGAATTTAAGAACGTTCTAATAGCGTTCATTTCTAATTCTGTGAATCTATTTTGTGGACCAGGCAATACCAATACTTTCCCCGTTGATAACGATTTCTCCGTCAATACATCGTTATTTCTAAAGTATAATCATTGCATTATGGACCAAATTACATTACAAGAATTTTTTATTGAATTAATACGGCATTACTCGACGAATTTCCATTTCGACTTTAATTTTCGTTGCAAAACTTTGAACTCCTCATTCAGTTTCCTTTCATTTTTGGATGCGTCGAAAATTATCACGTTCAAGCTATCGTTATTATCGCCGCCACCAAAGATCGAGCTCATAATGATCGTCACTTTGTCAATGGATATTAAATAAGTATTTTTGCTTCGATTAAATAACAACCTGATTCTTGGGAACAGGCTTCTAATACTTTGTAATCATCAAAACATGCTTCCAAATGCATACTAAGGTATAATTCATCGTTGCTATTAGCAACTACGAACATATCAAACTTTGAAATACAATTGGTTGCTTGCATAGAGGGTGTGTTTACCTACAGGTGAGCACAAATGAAAGGGATGATTATTATTTTCTTACTTTTCAGTCCAGCTTATTCAAGAGGACGTAAAAAGTTGTCATGGACCGCGAGGTCCCATCAGGCTGCTACTCTTTAGTAATCTCTCCTCGGTGTTATTATCTTAAGAATAAAGTGATCATATGATCATTCAATTATTTGTCTATTATTTAAATTACAATTATATCGATAAATGTGAGTAACGGTTGCCTTTTTAAAAATTGATTATCAGCTTTTTGAACTGGATGTTTCAAAATGATCAGCTGATCGCGCGTAGAGGGCGTTTAAAGTATCAGTGGAATCCATGAATGGCACCAAGCAGCGTTCGTATAATTTGTCCCTCGGCCGGAAAGTGGGGACGACGCGACCATGATGGAGACTGGTACTTGATGGGGGTATGCTAGGCATGGTCAGCGAAGGCGCATGAGGAGAATAGTAGTGGAAATCGAAATACGGGCGAAAAAGAGGGGAAGCGAGCCGTGCGGGACAAATTATACGAACGCTGGGCACTGGGCACCAAGTGGCACCATGGAACAACTCATGGAAGTGACATAGCTCACTGGATTTGTTACATTTGTTGGTAGTGTTCAAAATGGTTCTTGGTTGGTGGGGTATCTGACAGAAAGGATTTTGTGATTACTTGTAGGACAGGATATATTAAAATGACTGCGTTAGTACAAGAAGATAACGAATTGAAGAGGTTACTGGGTAATCCGGCGAAAAATGCTGGTGAGATTGGCTCCATGGGTCCGCCACAGACGGTAAACCGAAGAATATGTTCTCTCGCAGTACAGGCTTCTGCATTCTTCGTTTTCTCTTTATTTTTGTATTACAGACAAACATCCCGCGACCGAGTATATCGCAAAATGTTAATCCACAGTCAATGCTAGCACCGATGACCCCGGTTAACAGTACAAAAGAAGTTATAGAACCATGTTTACAGTGAGTGAGACTAATAATTATTTCTTGTTTTCATAATAATAACTATTTTTAAATGAAATTGTACAAGGAGGAGATAAAATTATTGCTTTTACAAATTTACGATGATTTAAATTTAAAGGCAATTTTGATGTAATAGGGTACATTTCTTTCTGTTTCAGGAATGTTGTTTCAACTGTTAATTTAGGTGTAGAATTACCTTTGATGCAGATTAATACAAAAACAAGAAATTCTGAATATAATCCTGCAAGATTTACTGGTCTGATTATGAGAATCAGAAATCCTAGAGCCACTGCATTGATTTTCCGCTCAGGGAAGGTGGTTTGTACTGGTGCAAGGTGCGAGGAAGATTCATATTTAGCAACGAGAAAGTTTGCACGAATAATTCAGAAACTCGGATTTCCAGTACGTTTTATTATTCCATATGTGATAATTTGATATAAGTATGTGTGCATTTCTTTTGCCTGTTGTATTATAGGCTAGATTTTATAATTTTAAAGTACAAAACATAGTTGCCACGTGTGACCTGAAGTTTCCAATTAAATTGGAAAACTTGAATCATATTCATGGGCAATTCTCTAGTTATGAACCTGAACTCTACCCAGGTCTTATATACAGAATGGTGTCACCAAGAGTAGTATTACTCATATTCGTAAATGGAAAGATCGTGTTAACAGGTGGGAATCACTTGACAAATTGTTGATTATTTAATTACTTTCGTAAACGATCATAATGATATTTTAGGAGCAAAAAATCGAACTGAACTTCAAGATGCATTGAACAATATATATCCAATCCTGAAAAGTTTTAAAAAACAATGAAAGTACTTTTTTTACTATAACGTACGATTTATACAAAAGCAGATGAAGTCATCAACGATTGCCTTGGTATAATTTATCAAGTAGTTAGCGAATATTATTTATTAATAAAAATGAATTTTGTATAATAATTCATCTTATGTCTGACGATTACAATAAGATTTGTACACAAATAATCCATTATATTAAGGGGAAGAGGAACTTGAATTAGAATTTCATGTTTCATCACACCTTTAGAGGAAAGTCTTACATTCTGGCACACCCTGTAGTATTTCAGACTCAAACTTGCCTTCGGGATGCCCTGGCGTCCTTCGACAAACAGATTTTATACCTAACGAAATAAATACGATGTATCGTTTTAAAACATGTATATATATATTTCTGCACAATAAAATACTGATGTCTACATAACAAAAATAGTGATGGTTATTACATTGATCACAATATATCCATTTTTTGTATGCGAGTAATAAATACAGTATATCAGTTGACAACATTCTTGGTCAAGAAAATACTGGTTCGTACATAATAAAAATTAAGGTTGATACTCTATCGCTATAAAAACAAAATGTGTATAATCGATAAACGCAACAGATCTATAAAAATCTTATCATTCCACATGTAATTCATACCTACGTTATCA
Organism: Ceratina calcarata; assembly: GCF_001652005.2. Lineage (NCBI taxonomy): Eukaryota > Metazoa > Arthropoda > Insecta > Hymenoptera > Apidae > Ceratina > Ceratina calcarata. The sequence continues at coordinate 4,443 of NW_017177133.1, forward strand.
GGGGAAAATAAGTTCTATGTATACATAAAAGTTCGATAAACCATTCCCTGTTAATATGCATGTACTTAGCATTTTACGACGCACCAATAACGTATTAAACAATAAAATATTTTAGTGCAATAATTAATAC
>NW_017177133.1:5059-8024 GCF_001652005.2 Ceratina calcarata
ATTTGTCCCTCGGCCGGAAAGTGGGGACGACGCGACCATGATGGAGACTGGTACTTGATGGGGGTATGCTAGGCATGGTCAACGAAGGCGTATGAGGAGAATAGTAGTGGAAATCGAAATACGGGCGAAAAAGAGGGGAAGCGAGCCGTGCGGGACAAATTATACGAACGCTGGGCACTGGGCACCAACACCAAGTGGCACCATGGAACTCATGGAAGTGACATAGCTCACTGGATTTGTTACATTTGTTGGTAGTGTTCAAAATGGTTCTTGGTTGGTGGGGTATCTGACAGAAAGGATTTTGTGATTACTTGTAGGACAGGATATATTAAAATGACTGCGTTAGTACAAGAAGATAACGAATTGAAGAGGTTACTGGGTAATCCGGCGAAAAATGCTGGTGAGATTGGCTCCATGGGTCCGCCACAGACGGTAAACCGAAGAATATGTTCTCTCGCAGTACAGGCTTCTGCATTCTTCGTTTTCTCTTTATTTTTGTATTACAGACAAACATCCCGCGACCGAGTATATCGCAAAATGTTAATCCACAGTCAATGCTAGCACCGATGACCCCGGTTAACAGTACAAAAGAAGTTATAGAACCATGTTTACAGTGAGTGAGACTAATAATTATTTCTTGTTTTCATAATAATAACTATTTTTAAATGAAATTGTACAAGGAGGAGATAAAATTATTGCTTTTACAAATTTACGATGATTTAAATTTAAAGGCAATTTTGATGTAATAGGGTACATTTCTTTCTGTTTCAGGAATGTTGTTTCAACTGTTAATTTAGGTGTAGAATTACCTTTGATGCAGATTAATACAAAAACAAGAAATTCTGAATATAATCCTGCAAGATTTACTGGTCTGATTATGAGAATCAGAAATCCTAGAGCCACTGCATTGATTTTCCGCTCAGGGAAGGTGGTTTGTACTGGTGCAAGGTGCGAGGAAGATTCATATTTAGCAACGAGAAAGTTTGCACGAATAATTCAGAAACTCGGATTTCCAGTACGTTTTATTATTCCATATGTGATAATTTGATATAAGTATGTGTGCATTTCTTTTGCCTGTTGTATTATAGGCTAGATTTTATAATTTTAAAGTACAAAACATAGTTGCCACGTGTGACCTGAAGTTTCCAATTAAATTGGAAAACTTGAATCATATTCATGGGCAATTCTCTAGTTATGAACCTGAACTCTACCCAGGTCTTATATACAGAATGGTGTCACCAAGAGTAGTATTACTCATATTCGTAAATGGAAAGATCGTGTTAACAGGTGGGAATCACTTGACAAATTGTTGATTATTTAATTACTTTCGTAAACGATCATAATGATATTTTAGGAGCAAAAAATCGAACTGAACTTCAAGATGCATTGAACAATATATATCCAATCCTGAAAAGTTTTAAAAAACAATGAAAGTACTTTTTTTACTATAACGTACGATTTATACAAAAGCAGATGAAGTCATCAACGATTGCCTTGGTATAATTTATCAAGTAGTTAGCGAATATTATTTATTAATAAAAATGAATTTTGTATAATAATTCATCTTATGTCTGACGATTACAATAAGATTTGTACACAAATAATCCATTATATTAAGGGGAAGAGGAACTTGAATTAGAATTTCATGTTTCATCACACCTTTAGAGGAAAGTCTTACATTCTGGCACACCCTGTAGTATTTCAGACTCAAACTTGCCTTCGGGATGCCCTGGCGTCCTTCGACAAACAGATTTTATACCTAACGAAATAAATACGATGTATCGTTTTAAAACATGTATATATATATTTCTGCACAATAAAATACTGATGTCTACATAACAAAAATAGTGATGGTTATTACATTGATCACAATATATCCATTTTTTGTATGCGAGTAATAAATACAGTATATCAGTTGACAACATTCTTGGTCAAGAAAATACTGGTTCGTACATAATAAAAATTAAGGTTGATACTCTATCGCTATAAAAACAAAATGTGTATAATCGATAAACGCAACAGATCTATAAAAATCTTATCATTCCACATGTAATTCATACCTACGTTATCAGGGGAAAATAAGTTCTATGTATACATAAAAGTTCGATAAACCATTCCCTGTTAATATGCATGTACTTAGCATTTTACGACGCAGCAATAACGTATTAAACAATAAAATATTTTAGTGCAATAATTAATACAACTGTTAAAATTTTACACTTGATCCTTCATAACAGAATACCTAAGTATTCTTAAAAAAATGTGACGTAAGATATTTATAAAGTATTTAATAGTTTAATATAAGCACACTGATTTTATTAGTGATACGTACCATGTTAAAACATGTCTAGCACCAGGTCTCTCAGATTATTTAAATCTTTTTTCCCTGTTATGAGTTCGTCTGCCATTTATGCGGTCTCTTTACAGGATTACATGCTACTAGAGCATGGATTTCAATTAATGCTTGTCCTTCTTTTACATAGATATGTATATATCTTCCGATCATGTTTTTAGTACACGTTGAGGCCTTTCTTCGCCGCTATCGGCAGCTTCTCGCCTTGGAAGAACGGATTATCATTCTGAAATAATACAGTTATAACAGACATTACAAAGGGGAAGATACTTCTAGTAGTATATGCTCGAAGATTTCATTAGATTCATCTTACAGCTTGGAATTGATCAACAATTTGATTGAAATTGGAATTCGGAATATGCATGCTTGGCAGACTATTCCTATTTGTGGATTCCGAACAGTCTAACATATGTTCTTTATCACACATACAGTCCTGGGCGTTTTGATAATCTCTGCTAAACGATGCCGTATTCTCGAAATCTATGATGCAATTATTTTCACCTGCAATAAATATCAGTTTCATTTAAAACGTTGTAACATTCTCATATTGCCGATTTAGGTCAATTTTATATCTGCGTTCAAGCCAATCTTGCATGAATTTAAATTAAATTA
>NW_017177133.1:8506-25420 GCF_001652005.2 Ceratina calcarata
ATATATGACACTTGTACATAAAATATCTTTATTGACGTAAAAAAATTATGCAAACTAAAACAACAACAAAAACGCACGAATTTTTTATTCATTCGGAAAATGCACAGTTCGTATGCCATTTGAAAAGATCGATTTTTGTGATGAGATGCGCACTATGTATAACTGTATATGCACGTGAGGTCAAAAATACGAGTTTGGTGTACAATAAAAAGAAATAAATTAATATTTAGTTACTTGTGTATCCTACGGGGCAAGGATTCGGCGGCGTGCAATATGCGGGCAGAGTACTCTCCTTCTCGTCCTTGATGTTCTTTATGCTTCCAGGCTTAATTCTTTGTCTACCACCTGCATTATCATCATTGTTTAGGTGTTGATGACTCCACAAACTGCTATGCTGCAAATACTCCTGATCGCGAATGCTAGGATTCGGATTCAATGTGTCGATGCCATCGTAATCGGGAATTTCGATAGGAATTTCTTTCGCTTTATCTTGATATTCCAAATAGGAATCGCCTGTGTCAACTAAATCGTTTCCCATTTGATTAATTAATTCTCGGAGAAGAGTGTCGGTGAGCAACTGTTCATCCTAAAATTGAAATTTAAGTAATAAAAAAAAATGGGGAACGAAAGGAAAAGGGATGTGTTGCACGTGATATATGTAAAAGCATTTTGAATTAAGTAAGGCATATAGTGTAAGGCGTAAAATAAATGCATAGAATCAATCGAATTGTTACGTAGAATGTACCTTAAGTGGTGGTCGCAAGTGTATCGATGCTTGAACCGCAACGGCCATGGAAATTAGGAACCAGTACATCGTTTGAGATATCTAAAAAGCAGTACATAATAATAAATATGTAGATATTTATTTGTATAAAAATAAAAAGAAATTGATCATTATTACGCATTTTATTTGTTACAAAATATATTGTGTATGGAACTATAATGTGTCTCACTTCTATATATGAAATTAATGAAAATGTCAGAATTGATGATGCTAAATGATCACCAAACTTACCAAAAATCGTGGGACAATCACAAGAGGGAATCGCGAAGAAGATTGCGGAGACGCAGCAAATACTCGGGTTCTTGCACACGCGTTGTTCTCCAAACGGAAGCGGCGCTGTGCTCGTTCAGGATTGAAGTATTGATCCGCATTCTCCGCGCCGCTTTTCCACCCGTGTCTGACCACGATACGAAAGCTCGCGCAACTCATATCCGTAATACGGATTTACAATCAAAGGTCGCCCCACGGCCGAGCTTCGTAACGTCGAATCTGCGGTTTATGGATAAGCATTTGGATCTCACTGGCTTCACGTACGTGCATGCACGCACGTGACCTACCGGTCTCTTCTGGATCTTTCATTTAATGAGATAATTATGCTGGGAATTTTTGTAAAGAATTTTGCTATTTATTCATTAACTGTAAAGATTAACGAAGATCTTGGTATATTCGAAAATTAGTGTAAAGGAGAATCGCTTTGCATTCGTATTTAAAAATGTATCGCCATTATTTCCTTCACCTTCCTATTTTTCTCATTTGAATGATTAATATAAAAAAATAAAAACCTCTGTTTTTTTATGACCATTTTTTAACATAAAATGAAGATTACAAACTGTTTTTTATCGGGTAGTGTTATGTATCGGGCTAGTAATTTATAAATAGAGCTGGCAATCTTTACGAGAGGAGGATCAGAGATCACAAGACTTCTGATGTATTCATTACGGTCACATATACGTATGTATGTATACTTTCATTGACAATTACCATCTCGCTTTGTATAATTTTGATTCAATTTCTAAAATTAAAGTACTGTGATGTTCCTGTCCATTGACTGAAAGTACTCTCTTTACTGAATCTTGTCTCACCCACAAGGAGCATACAGCCCTTTCTACAAATCATCCCTTTCAACCGAACAACTGCATTGTAATGTCATTCTCCTCGAATAGAATCTGGTAGTTTGTCTATATTTATTATTCTATATTATTTTGCAATTTATACACATAATATTCTGACTATGAATTATACGTTAGATTACGTCTATACAACTTCCTAATATTTGATCTTCATGTGTATACATATATAGTAGTCGATGACGGTTTTAATAAGTAGTAAAAACTTAATAGACAGAGTATACAGGGGAGTTACAGTAACTATTTCGATTAATACTCGAGGTAACTAATTGAAAATTACGCAAGTTAATTTATGTAATAAATGTCTCCTTCATAATCATTTATATATAAAAATGAAGTACAATTTTGTTCCGAGAAATGAGATTTCTATTTATAAGTCGTAAAGAATTACCTTCCATTTCCGATATTTTTCATCACCCAATAAATATACGTCGCGAAGAAAAAATACGAGGGTGAAAAGAAGAAAATGAAGTGGGAGATTATATCGTTCAATAAGAAGGAAATAAAAGAAACGTTATCCGATTATTGGACGCAGCTTCTTATTTCAAATCTAGTTACTGATCTTCTTGATTCCACTTGTTCGGAAAACAATTGTACACTGCACATTAAACACGTTTTACAGTTGAAGAATAATATTACATTACTTCATTCCTGTTGAACGTTCAGAAAATTTTGAAAATAACAATTCCTCTGACGTCATCGGCATAACAAATTCATGAAAATGTTTTTAAGCTGAAAGAGTGCTATCAATGTGAATATATGGTGACGAATTGTCTGATAATACTATGAGTGTCCTCTATGGTCCTCTGCTGTCGTGTCACTACACGTTCGACCTGTCACTTGCCTTAATGGACATCGTCATTGGCAGCTAAATGATCAAAAACCATTTGAGGGACGCACGCTACTCCACCTGGCAAGGGACTGAGTTTTTATCTCACCTCATTTCCGTGTCACGTCCTGATGTACATCTCTGATAATATGGATCGTCACGGAAGGGTAGATTTATTTTTTGAGCTACATTAAGATTGTTATTCTTTATACATATATAATTATAAAAAGAGTGATAAATTTCCAATTGTTATATATTCTTTTTATGTAAAATCTTTATATATATTACCTTTAACATAATGTAAATTATATAGAAAGCAACAATAATACAAGAACTAACACACTCGTCATCTATTGATGTTATTATAACATATAGAATGAAATGAATTCTAACTTAAATTTCAGGCAATTGTTTTTACTTAATTATCCCATGTGCTTCGATGTTGTGCAATATGTTCTTTGCTTTCGTCTTCCAAATACATTTGCATGAAAAACTGCACATTTCTAGAGAGGAACATTTGTTCAATTAGAGTTTGATCTGGTAATTTCTGGTTGACTGAGGGAGTAAAAACTGTGTCAGTTAATTTTAATGCAAGAATGCATGAGATACGTATTTTGCCGGTCGCGTGGCAGCTGGCGCGGCGTTCTCGAAAGCAAATAGGCGACGGGGAGTAGGTAGTTACGCTATGTTTCGTCGTCACGAGTATTGATCTCAGCAGAACCACTGTGTGAATGAGCTATAACCGTCTCACCCTGGATCCTGGAAATGCGGATTCCTATTCCTCTCCCACAAGATTCATTCTCCCTTTCCCCTCCATGGACCTTTAGCGCGGATCTAGGTCCGTTTGATATGGGAATTACTGAGTTCCAGCATTCTCGATGCTATGATTATATGTTCTTCGTCTTTTAAATTAAAATAGAATATCTTTTAGACTAAAATAGAATATCTTTGATATTACTTTCTTCATGTTTGCCTCTTTTCAATCACGAGTCGTGTCACCCTTCTTATCAATATTCCATTTCAGTCTACTACTGTTCATACTTTCATATTAGTTGAAACTTTTTGTTTTTATTTTATACGATTCACAGATAAATTGTATTACAGGAAATACAAAACGATGTAAAAAATGGTTTTAAATGTTGTACAATGTTTTCATCATTTTTATTATTATTTCATTTAAGTTAGTTACTTATTAGACAATTTATTTTCATATTTTATCTGTGATCTAATCTAACAATATTACGCATTTCCGCATACGATTTTTGCTCGGTGACAATTGCTTCCCTCATTTGAAGCGAAGTCACTCGAAGTTAAATCGATTTTTTCTGCTCCTTCATGCGGACCTTTTTTTTACAACAGTAGCATCCTTTCTCCGCTTTTACTCATCGTCCTTCTCCCCCTATTGAAAAGACCCTCGCGGTGTGGTGCACTACAGCCAAAACACATTAACATATTTGCTCGACCCTCAATTTCGATGTTGGACCCTTGCTCCAAATTAACGAAGTTATACATCGAGGGACTGAAATCAGTTTATCATCAACCTCCCCTACAAAAACTTGTGTCCAACAAATTTTAACGAAACACTGCTTTCATATACAAATTGCTCCCTTTTAATTAATAAAAACAACTTGTTCGAGTTTTGAGCATGGACATTTAGTTAACTTCAGGTATAATTTGCAATCTAAGTTTTCATATCGCGGCGAATGTTAATTGTCTATTGTGAATAGGTGAAAGTCAGATTCTCTTAAATTATGTGAGAATAATTTAAATATTGTACGTGGTTCTCGTGACATGACTGAAGGTATTGTGCATACAAGATTTGACGCTTATCAAAAGTTTATGGTAATCAGAAAAATTGTAAATTTGTTGTCTAACCTTTTTATACTTTATATCATAAATTAAATCACATCCTTACACTTTTAAGTGACAGTCAAAATAGAATTGATAGTCCAAATTAATCTAATTTCTATTTAATACAATTTTAAAAATCTTTTTGTTTATTATTCTATTCACTCGTCGACGTTATTTCCAACCGTATTAAAAAAAATCTGTAGTGCAACCACAGCAATGGAGTGCTCGATTTCATCGCGTTGGGCTCGAGCCTGGATAGCGTCAAGCCGCTTTTGGGTCTACGGTTGGAGAACACAGTCCATTCGTTGCTCGAGGACTTCGTTTGTAAATCGAATTCGCGTTACGCGAAACGATTTCCACGATTTAAGAGACTGTTGGACGCGGTGGCTGCGTGGTCTGACTGCTTCGACTCTTCCGCCAAGGACACGAGTGTCAGGCGAGAAATGATTAAGCACGCGATCGATTATCTGGTGAAGAACGGCCTGGTGACACAGTTTGGGGACCCAGCCGTTCTCAATAGCGGCCCGAATAAAATGGATCCAGAGACATTACCAGATCAGAACGCCTTACAGAACGTCTGGCGGTTTATTAACGAGAAGGATTTCTGGCAGAACCGAGATTGTGTGTTAGTATTATGAACGATTGGCATGGTAAAAATTACCAATAGAATGCAGGTTTTATACAAAATTTATGGGTCAGTTAAAAAATTGTATTTAAATTGGAGACATTTTTCTTATCATTTAAATATTGCAGTATGCACTCGTGCTTAATTATTAAAACCCGTTTTCATGAGTTTCTTAATATTTTTCAAGTTTCATGAGTAAGTTTGGTTTTTATTCACAAAGATTACTCATACAAATACCAAAAAAAACATTTCAGGATTTCTCCTCAATCATCGACTAAGAAAGTGAAAAAGTGTAAAATGTATATTTATAAAATCTCCTATATCTTTCAAATTTCATCACATAGCGACTTGGTTTTCGTTCATGAAACATTTCTATTCTATACATTTTCGATTCTATACACGATAATTAATACGAGCGAAGCCGCGATGGAACCAATTTAATTTCTATGGCGAACATTCTTTATATCGATATCCCCTATTCATAAAATCGTATCTCAGCAGACTTATGCAATATAATCGTATTTCACGGATATTTCAACACGATAATGCAGCGAAGTTTGAATTACAATCACGTTGTACGCTGCGCTCAAGAACAATCTTGTTGCATCAGTATTCGAGTTACGATCATCTTGGATTATCCGTAAAATACGATTGCATTGCGTAGGTCCGCCAAGATTCAATCTTATGAATAAAAGGTGTCGATATCTTCTGCAGACACAATTTTTTTCATAAATGCATAAAATTCGTAGTCTAATTATCAGAAACAAGGGACTAAGTTTTTACTCAAGTATAATAATCTACAATACAAAATTGTAATTAAAATAAAGAAAATCATTGCCGAACTATCATAATAATAAACTAATCAGTATATTAATATACTCGTTTTATTTTGTTATTTTAATGTTTGATTATTTTCTATAGGGGTACTTCAAAAGGACGAGCAGGAAACGCACAGGTCAATCAATCCGTGAAGGAATTTTCCAATAGCGATTTGGATGTTGAAATCGGATCAGTTTCACAAGAATCTTCAACTTGTTACAATACCTGTAGAACAGGCTCCGTCTGTTGTCCAGCTAATAAAAAGATCGAGAATGCAAAATCTGTTCAGGTACAAGTTTGTTGTCAAGACGTCGGATGCGTCTGCGACTTAAGCGTGAATAAAGTGGTCAGTCCCAGAAAAGAAACTGTAGATTGTTTCACCAATACGCACTGTCCAAGTATGAAAAATTTTCAGAATACCGCGAATATCAAATGTGATTGTGACATAAAGATGAATAGCGATAAGTCTGTGCAGACACAAAAATATTCTCTCGTAAAAGAAAATATTAAGAAATTCGATATGAATACGCAATGCGACTGCGATAAAAAAATGAATAATACAAAAATCGTGCAGACGCAAAATACTTGTTTAGCCGGGAGAAATGTGAACAAAATTAACATGGATACGCAATGCAATTGCATGACAACAACTGACAATAATATGCCTGTACAGACTCAGATGAGTTCTCCGAGGCAGAATTTGATAAAATGTAACATGAGTGCACAATGTGACTGTGTTATGAAAATTCCCACAAGATTCGCACAGACACAAACTAGTTCTCCGAGAAGGAATACTGAAAAATTTGATATGAATACGCAATGCGATTGTCCTGCAACAGTTAACTGCAAAAGCTTTTCACCGACGCAAACCAGTTCCCCGAGAAGGAAGAGTGGAAAATTTGATACCAATACGCAATGCGATTGTCCTGCAATAGTTAATTGTAAAAACTTCCCACCGACGCAAACCAGTTCTCTGAGAAGGAATATTGAAAAATTTGATACAAATACGCAATGCTATTGTCCTTCAACAATTAACTGCAAAAGCTTTTCATCGACGCAAACCTGTTCTCACGACGTAAACTTTGTTTTCAATCGGGATCAAAATGCATTAAATTCTCTAAACAGAGTGTATGAAATTTGCGATAAACCCAAACCCTTCCCAAGAAAAATGAACATGAACAGATTAAATGCGATGCCATGCGATTGTAACCCGTTTCACGGAAACTCGAAATTGAAAGTTCGCGTTCACAGAGCGACCAGCACTAACTGCCCCAGGCTTCGGGTTCCAAGAGTATCGAGCATATCGCTGCCCTGTAGCTCGAGTCAGCTGATTGTCCGATTATTCGAGGCGGATCCGTCGCTTTCCGACTCATGTTTAGTTTTGATGAGAAAGAAATTCGAGAAGGACATCAACAACGCGTGTTCCTGCGTGAACGACATCCTAAGGAAGCTAGGGGACTCTATGATAAAGCGGTTATGCTTGAACTGCGATATTCGGCCGGGTCGCGTCGATTTGAATCTCGTGTGCAAAGACAAGGGGCCATCAAAGACCAGATGGTTTCTCGGTCGAGTTCCGACTTGTAGCAATGTCCAAAAATTAAATAATTCTTCAGCTGATCTTAATAAATGCAGTGAGCAGTTCAGTGATCAATTTGGCTCTTGTCTTGCTTGTCGATCAAAAATTCCTACTGTTGATTTTATTTATTGCAAAGGTGGAATGAAATGTAATGAAGAATTCAAGGAACAATTAGATCCTGTTTTGGATCGATCCTTAATGCACGACAATTCTCGCAAACGCAATTTGTTTTGCAATAGACAAGAAAGAAGGATGGACACGAGGGTTTGTCCCTTTAAGGAACTTCCTGTTGAATCCAATTTTTGTAGGGATAAGACGAAACGCGAGGAAAAATTCGATACAGGGCGAACGACTTTCTACCCTGTGTGTTTGACTCCTGACAAACAGAACTGTGTGAAAAACGAAATTGGAAAGGAGGGAAGAGGAAAGGAGGTCAGTTTTATATGGTCTAGGAACAAACAGATGGATTTTGTGTTTTCCTCGCGGATGAATTTGCAGAGTAACGATGATTTTATTTTCTCCTCCGAGGCGTGTATCGACGAGGAAAATTGCGATATTTGTATGAATAATGAAAATTTAAATAAAAACAGAAAAGGAAGAATCGTAAAAGAATGTTGTAAAGGCGAAGAAATCGATGCGGAGAGGATCGGAATTGGGGGCGACAGATTTGTAATAAAGGATCATGAGAATGGAATGATGGAACTGTGCGATTGCAATTGCAATTATTCTTCGGATAGTTTGAAGGAGAATTTTTGTAAAGAAGATAATTCGGTAACGGAGAATTGCAATCCTGGACAATGTTCCTGCCACATTTTTTGCGTTAATAACAGTGATTTGGGTTCAAGGAAGACTGTAAATTGCGGGTACAACTTTGAGAAAGATGAGGACACCAATTTCGAAAAAGATCAAGATTCAAATTGCGTCTTCTGTCGCTTATTGCAAGAAAACAGTTCAAAATTGGAGAACTCTATTGCCAAAACGGAAGAACACGTGTCGGAAATTAAACATGACGTGCAAAAGACAAACGGCATGAAATTGGAGCCCACTGCAAAAACGGAAAATCGAGTGTCGAAAATGAAACATAATGTGCAAGAGACGAACAGCATAAAATCGAAGCCTACTGTAAAAACGGAAAAACGAGTGTCGATAGTTAAATACAACATGCAAGAGGCAAATAATTCAGAATCGAAGACTATTTCGAAAACGGAAGAAAATGTGCCGAAAATTGAATATAACGTGCAAGGGACAAATACTTCTAGTTTGGCAATAGAGCAAAAAGTTTCAGGTCGAGAACGAGATAATTCTGTCTCAAAGAACGTTACTTTTCAAGGATTAGAAGTAAATTCGTTTTATCTGAACGAAACGGAGGCTCATTTGGACGCAGAAAAACAATACAGCGACGATTCTATATCCCCTGCATATCCGAATTCTTCCGATAACAGTTTTGATGCAAAATGTTCCTATTGCGGTGTTAATCTTTCTAATCCTGTGTTTGACGAGAATATTAATACCGAGAACGAAAATTCTGAGAAACCAGCTAATAAGCGTGAGACGCACGGTCTCGTTCCAAAGGCTTCTGTAGTTTTGAAATCACAGGAACTCAAAGAGAAACATTCAAACATTAATAAGAAATCAAGTACACTTTCTCTTCATGATCAGAGTACAAATGTTGATAATGAATTAAAAACGGGAACAGAAAAAATTTCCGAGGCTCCCAAAGAAAATATAACTGTGTGCAATTGTGTTCAAGAAAGCGAATTTATTAAAATTCCTCCAGACTCTTTAATCGGAAACGATAATTCGTCGACCACAGAGTCCCTGTTCGTATTTTGTAGATCAACTATAAAGTCTTCATCGGTATCTGATTTTTCTACAGAAGATGAAAGCTCCTCTAATAAGAATTTCGGAACAACGGATTACGACGTATGCAGAAAATTGGCGAGCAGACGCGCGATTTCGAGATGTGAATCGCCTAAACGGAAGTACTCTACCGTGTGCGCTCCTTCGCAATCGCAAAAAAATCGTTTGTTGCGCGAATCGAAAGTGGCCAGCCGCCTGTGTGACTCTTTCCCAGCGATCAATCGGATTAAATACTTGATCCGCAAGAAATTAGGAAGATTGTTGTTGGAGGAACGAGATAAGGGAACCTGTACATCGAAAACGTTTCTGAGGAACGACAGGTACCTCGTTAGTATCTCGAGTGGAAAATTGAATAAGGGACGGGTGATTCGTGATTCCTGTTCCGTCGATTCCTCGTCCCGCTGTCCATTCACGGCCAGGAATCGATACGAACCTAGCGCGGCGCCCGAGAAGACTTTCACCGAAGGATGCGCATTGAAAAAGAACAGGAACGCTTTCAGAGATATCAAAACCAGATGCCAGAGAATGATTCGGAGCAACGATGTGCTTAAGAAGATCGGCGTAAACGGGGCTTCCGCCTATCCGGAGAAGTGTGGATCGAAGTCGACCGACACGCAGGATCTAATTGGTGAGAGAAAATGAATTCTGGAGAAAAAACATTCTCAATTTATAAAACAGAATCAATAAAATAAATCTTAGAGAATAAGAAACATTGTTATAAAAATGTTTCCTTTTTCTCTTTCATTGCATTTCTTAGTTGGTTCAGAAACTCAGTATTAAAGATGATATAATATTAAGACATTTAATCAATTAAGACTCGAAATATAACACAATTGTTATATACGTATATACAATTTTTTATAAATATTTTTATGAATCTTAACGTGAAATTAAATGTAACAATGTTAAACAAATCCCTAATAATTTTTTTTATACACAAAAACCAAAAGATATAATTTAGATAATGCAAATGAACGCAATTTGGATTAAAATTAAATAATAAAAATTGATGAAAATTAATTATTAAATAGGATCTTTATCGAATTTTTTTATTAATTGAATAGTCTGTTCAATAAAGACAGGCTTCAATGCCTACTAGCATGTCTATCTCATTTACCCAATTATATGTTTATAGGAAAAAAGAAACTGAAAACTAGAAATAGGGAAAGTTGTTTCATTGACTCCACTATCAACAATACCAAAACCCGGAATCATTTAAGTATCTTATCATTGAATTCCGGGAGGATAATTTTTGTCGAAGATCACGGAGACCATTCGTCAAGCCGAAAGTTGTGTCACGAAAAAAATCGAACTTCAAAAGAAGACAAGAAGTTGACTTTTGATTCGAAGTTTGGAAGAAATCATTGCAAGCGTCCCCTCGGAGGTACGTGCGAGAGCGTGAAAAATGGGAAGGCAATGGTCGCAGAGGACAGAACATGTTCTGACAAACTGAGATCGTTCGAGAAACGTTTGTTCGAGCTCGAAAGGAAGCGTGAAGAGGATATCAACCTCACGAATTTCCTCGACGATTATGAAAGGCGCATCAGCGAGTTAGACGCGGATTTCAGATTGAAATTGTTGCAATATGTGGCGCTCTGTAAGAGTGTCAAACACTCGTTGATGAAGAGAATAAAGCCCTATGATGTTTAGCTTGAGTTTATATTCAAATCAATAACCGACGTTTCCGAGTTATCTTATTATTGAGATTTTCTATTTGGAATTTTTAACTGGTTTAGCATTTATAAATTATGTTATCCTGAAGATTTTAAAGATATTGTATTTTATGTTTTAGCATAATAAAATGTTCCAATAACTTCGATCCCTTCTATTGACTTTTTTCTAGTCTTCTCTATACGAATACTTATTCATTAATCTAACATGAATCATCACTGATTACATAAACTACACTAAACTTGAGTGAGCAAAAAATTAATTTTCTATGTACATAGCATCCAATAATTTTTTATTAGTATAATAAATGTGTCATCTACATGTGGTATGTATGAAAATATGTACTGATTTTGATAAAAATAGAATGTAAATACAGTTGTCAAAAAGGCAATTTCACTTCAAGTTGGATGAGGGACACTTACCACGTTCGAGGTTTACCACTTATTATGATAAAAATGATAGTGAAATCGGAGTTATTTAAGGCGTGCCAGCTCCAAGGAGAGGAGATAAAGTATTGTAGACCAAACCATCGAAAGCAGCAGCAGCAGCATCCATCCCTCGGGCCAGATCGATATTTCCTGGCAACCACCGGAGAGGGTGCCCACCCCTATGTTACTCTGTGTGTTTGTAACAATGCAAGTCGGCCCCTAACAGCTAGCGAAAGATTCGAGTCACCGACGTATTATCATTCTTTTTTATCTCGTTGATTCTCGACCGTGAAATATAACGACCTTCAATTCTATTAGAAAAAGCTAATTATATATTATTCAGAAAGGGAAAGCTCTCTGAAGGTTTATTTGAGTCTTGTAAAAAATTTTCAATTAAAAAAACTTCTAATATGTAGATTATGAAATTATTTGATTATATGTCTCATACTATCATATATTGCTTATATTTATCACATTGAATAAGAGAGTATATTATAGAGTATCTATAAAAAAGTGAAGAATACGATAGATATTAAAGTTGATAGACGAGAATAACTACGAATGTAGTGATAGTGATTTAAACAGTATTTTGTATGATAATTACAATTTGACAATGAATGTGAACGTTCTTGATTGTACCCAATTTTGATCAAGAAAGATTGTCAGAATTCATTTCTTAAAATTACAAAATTTTCATCTGATTTTAACTAAAAAACTCTAATTTTAATAATTTTCAATTTCGATTCAGCAAGCAAATAAATCTTTAATAAACGATCCTGTCGTTGTTTAAACAAAACGATATCGCGCTAGATTGATGGTGAAACGATAATATTAACGACGTACTCCGTTTTTATTAAATTTTATCACGCTCGAACATAAATCGAACGGTGAAACGAGCACATGAAAATAATAAAAACCATAAAACTTTGGTCTGAAGATCGTTCACAGCGTGACGTTATCTATTGCCGTGGAAACGGACAACGTCCTGTCAGCGAAAACGTGGCACGGGAGACGCTCTTCAGTAGAATCAGACAGTTTTAATCCGGCCATACATTAAGAGCACCCTGCGTTTTAAGCATCAGCTCGAGGATTCGGGATAGAAATATTTAAAAACATCCTGCATTTGTTTTGTCAGTACCTTTCACTTTCTTTTTCTACATTTTACGTTATATGTACACTTCTTTATGTGTACTTTATATATATTTTTATCTTGCAGACAATATGTATATCGTGCCATATTTTACAAATTGGGTAATCATACTTTTTAACATACTCTTATCATATGTGACACGTACTTTCTGATAATGAAATAATTAAAATCAATTTTCCATAAAATTATATAGAATCATAGGAAAAAAATACTATGAAATAAACACTATTTGTAAATATATCTATATTTTATTTATTGCCTCATTATATTTATGAGTAAATAATCATGCTCAAACAATAAAATAGTCTTTACAATTGATCCTAAGTTTATCTCATACAATATTTGACGGAGTGAAAATTAACTTAAGAGTAAATCATAAGTATAAAATATTTTCATCAGAACAGTATCATAATGTTGATGCAATCCATTATATTCGTTTAATGTATTTTTTTGGTTGTACTACTTGTATTGTATGTATGATTCCATCTTGTAAGTAAATACTTTATTTATGGCGTTGTACATATTACCACATATCAAATCAACTACACATTATAAACCATTAGTTTTAATTACTAATTGTAGAAGAATGTCTCCTATTTTCAAACATTGAGGTGTATCCAACGAATTAATCCAGCGACCACTGTGTGGGTGTATTAGGGAGCTAGGAAGTTGGCATTATTCAAATGAAGGGGTTAATTCGACGGATGAGTTAGAAGTCCTTACATAGGTAAACTAAAGGTGTATCAAGGATGTGCGGGCGTTAACGTTAATACTGTTACGATCCGGTTAGCTGCGTAACGTTTCATAGTGCATATCCAAGATCGGTTCGCTTTGCCGGGGGCGCATAGCCCCGCCTGGGGTCGATCTAAGGGTGTCTGAAGGCGATCTCGATTGGCTAGTGATATCGATGCGTCGGCCAATGTCGGCCAATGGCGTCACGACGCCGAGTTGCGCGGACGCTGTGACCGGGAGATGAGTTCGGCGGTACCCCGCCGCGCCGCAGCCGCGGACGCCGCGCCGTCAACGACGACGACGTCAGCCGACGTTCTCCGTCGCGTACCCCGCGCGCTACCCGCTACCCACTCCGCTCGTATCCATATCTGGACTTAATTATTGGTGAGTGACGCGGTCTATCTTTAATTATTTACATTGCAAAAAAGAAAAATGATTCTCCCGTTTTTCGGTTTGGGAGTTCTTAACAATGAATGTACAATGGTCACATTGGTTTCGAACCATCTGTGATCCGGGAGCTCGCGACGTCCTCCATGATAGGAATTTTCGTGAAACCGTGACAGGGATCTTGGAATCTTAGATCCGAATATATCATTCGATTCCGGGAACATGAAAAGTGAGGTGTTTCTATCAGGAAATTGGTAAGATTATAAAAATCGATTCGGCTAGAGCTTCCTTACAAGGACCGTTTCCTGCGTGAAATTCTTGATCCACTGTGGTTCCGAACGATACCAGGATTGATTTTTGAAAATTTTCGTATCGAATATACCAATAAGTGATTTAATTTCTGAAGTGTGTAAAGTGAAGTTTGTATATCAGAGGAGTTTCTTCTTTCTGGATGTGACTGTCTCGCCAATGGATCTTTTGTTTTACTTGTGAATTTTTGATTGATGTTTCTGATCGATGAAAGTGATTTTGATAATAGTGGAATTCGTATGAAAGTGTATAAATATCCGAGGAAAGAGCGATTCGATTGATGAATCGTGATTTTGCATGGATGCAACCAGATAGTTTCGTGCAAGGTCGGATCGTGGAAATGTCAGAGATCAGAAAAATGTCAGCGACTTTTTCGTATTGATCTGTCGGGGAAGTGTATCGGGCTCGAGGTCCATTTCATTCAACGGCACCCTCGTTTCCTTTCTGAAATTCTAAATGTGGTTCAATTTCGACCATTTTCAATTTTACCTGACTCTCACTTAATTTCGAAGAATTGTTTCACCAACTCTATTTTGTATGCTAAGTCTTCAATTTTGTAATTAATATAATTTCATAAATTTGTTGCCATTTTCGTTTGCCGATCACAACAAAAATCAATAAACCATCCAGTCGGCATAAGCTGAAACATGAACATAACAGAGCTAAAAAAAAAACATAGTATAAATCAGTATTTAAGGAAGGAAACGAAATGTGATTGTGGCAGATGCTACCAAAAGTTCGATGAAACTGCGATGTCTCGTAGCAAATGCAGCGAGTCCATTAAACGAAATTGGCTGTTTCCGTTTTCTTTTCACCCTAACTCGTTGGCACACGTGCTGTGCATTTTGTGCCTTTTGTGTGTCACGTGCCATTTTAATATCCGCAAACCATTGTTTCGTCGCTATGTCTCTCCTTGCAATCAACATCCACATATGCCAATCATTTCTCACCCCGTACGTTCAACAAAGCAAAAACCCTCTGCTTTTAACTTTTCACTAGATTTCTGGTAAAAATATGTGCAATCACATATGTTTGATTTATAATGACTTCAGCAATAGACTATGGTGTAAGTCTTTCATATATACTTTTATTATAATATTCAATTTGGACTCAGGACTCTCGAATTCTGTTATTAATTCTAAAAGAAATCATGATTCAATATAAATTTGTATAATTTTTATCAACTGCTACTGTTTTTTATGTTCCTTATGTTTATGTTTATAATTGTTCTAGCTTCTTACTTACAAATATCTATGTGGATAAAATCTGCAGTACAATAATTTAAAAAGCCAGAATATTCATTTAATTCATACATACTATTCCATTTTCTTATCGTGCTATGCTATTATCAAATTTTATGTTGGTACCTTTCCCCGTTTACTGCGACCCTTAACGCGCCACCCGATGTTTCGACTTAAATGAAAAATGCGAGCACCACGCTTTTTCTCGGATTTTCCAACCCTCGTGAAGACGCTCCCCGGAGAGTTCGGGGATTAGGGTTGAAGAGACCGCCACTTCAAATAAACACCCCATACTGCCCTGTGGGCTCCCCTTTGAGCCTAGATATCGAGTACGAGCATTCCTACATAGCTGAGGCTCGTGTCACTTAAATAATCGCTCGTTGAAGACGAATTCGATGCCAGAACATATAAAATCAATGGCCAAAATACTTTTTATATGATAGATTAAATATACTTAAAAATGTTCTATTTTTATATGATTTTTCAACCGTTGTGTTACGTTTCTGGAATGATAATCCTATTTTGAATAGAATCATAGGAAAATTGTGAAACAACAATATTTCGGTTTTGTGGAATCATTTAACGTTCATCATTAATTACAAATTATTATATTTACTTCTATCAAAATAACATGTAAGGAAGAACTATGACGGTATGCTTCAGGGGCTGCCGATTAACAACGCGACCACTTCCAGCCTGTAAGCAACCCCAATAATTGGAAAATGTCCGGATTTGCGGCAGCGGGCCTCGTGGCCTTCGACTCCATCAAGTCGAAAGCATCGCAAAAATTTGCTGGGTAATGTCACGCATGCTCGTACACGTCGTGCGACAGACGAAAAATCGTTTAAGGCTATATTTAGATCATCTAAATCTGACCATGCGCATAATTGAAGGCATTAAACTATCTAATTTTTCATAATTACTTGCAACGTACTTTTCCTAAAGATTTTCGTTAAATGTAGTTTTGAAACTATAATAATTTTCATATTTTTCAGTTTCAATTTTAATGTTTTTCTTCTAATAAATTTATCAGCAAACTTTTATTGCCAACAATGTGTTTTGATAAACAGTAGAAAATGAAAATATGTATTTGTTCCTTGATGACGATAAGTCTGATGCACATTTTGTTGACATATGTAACTCATGGCTTCAGATTCAGAAGAAGCAATGATGGCTACGAGGAATTCGAGATGCCCCGCGAAGGTAGCAAAGACAATAAGGGGTTCGAAGGTGAAAGACCATACAGTAGACAAGCCTCGTTTGAATCACTCCCGGAACCTGAACGACCTCCACTGCGCCATATCGATACTTATTGCAAACCAGAATGTCCTTGCTTATCGAAGAGATACACTATTGCCACACTGGCCTGCATGGGTAAATTTTGAAACAAACTTGTCAAATTCGTCTTATTTTAGTGTATGTACATTACTGTATAAGAAATTTCTTAAATAATGATGTTTACTAAGTAGTTTTCACAAGACAGTTACATTACTATAAAACATCATGTTACGATTCTTCATTATTA